>NC_048579.1:66043069-66125569 GCF_013265735.2 Oncorhynchus mykiss
ATTCAATCACTGAATCCTAACGACTTGGCTGATCCTGGGTAGTCCAAAGAAACTGAAGAAGGAAATGAAAAGATGGTTCTAGAAGATCCAGTTACAGATCTTTGTTTAACTCTCACATGTCATGGTCGAGACCAGTCTCTTTCGCAGCCGGCCGTGACCGGCTGGTGCACAATTGGCCCAGCGTCGTCCGGGTTAGTGGAGGGTTTGGCCCGCAGGGATGTTCTTGTCCCATCGTGCTCTAGCGACTCCTGTGGTGGTCCAGTGCACGCTGACACGGTCACCAGGTGTACAGTGTTTCCTCCGACACATTGGTGCGGCTGGCTTCCGGGTTAATTGAGAGTTGCGTCAAGAAGAACCCTTGGTTGGGTTGTGTTTCGGAGGACACACGGCTCTCGACCTTTGCCTCTCCCAAGTCCGTACGGGAGTTGCAGCGATGAGACAAGACTGTAACTACCAATTAGAAATTGGGGAGAAAAAGGGATACAATTATTTTTTTTACTGAAGGTTGAGTGAACTCTCTTGATCTGACCTGTAAACCAAACCTGGTCGACCTTTGACCCCACCTATGTGTATTCTATTGGGGTCAGGTAAGGCCAAGCGCATGTCATTGAGGTACCTGCTTCCACTACTTGGTTTGTGATGTTATGTACAGAATCTATCTGTCAAAATGAGTTTTCTCCTGACCCTCCTGACCCCAAATGAGTTTTCTCCTGACCCTCCTGACCCTCCTGACCCCAAATGAGTTTTCTCCTGACCCTCCTGACCTCCCGACCCCAAATGAGTTTTCTCCTGACCCCATCTATTTGCATTCCGTTATCCCCTTGGGGGTCGTACCTGCCTCCACCACATGCTCCATGGTGGGGAACCTCTTACAGACGGCGGTGCTGACGGAGCGGAAGATGAGCAGTGAGGTGAGATTGACGTAGCGCATCAGCGTGCGTCTGAGGAGGCGGCCCTGCTCGTCGTGGCCGTGAACACAGCTGGAGACCAGGAACATGAGGCGGTCGGGCCAAGGCAGATTCACGAACTGGTTCCACCAACGGTTGACCACCAGGGTGACGTAGAAACCTGCAGGGAGAAGGAGATATCAGCATCATCTACACCAGGGTGATGTAGAAACCTGCAGAGAGGAGATATCAGCATCATCTACACCAGGGTAATGTAGAAACCTGCAGGGAGGAGGAGATATCAGCATCATCTACACCAGGGTGATGTAGAAACCTGCAGGGAGGAGGAGATATCAGCATCATCTACACCAGGGTGATGTAGAAACCTGCAGGGAGGAGGAGATATCAGCATCATCTACACCAGGGTGACGTAGAAACCTGCAGGGAGGAGGAGATATTAGCATCATCTACACCAGGGTGACGTAGAAACCTGCAGGGAGGAGGAGATATCAGCATCATCTACACCAGGGTGATGTAGAAACCTGCAGGGAGGAGGAGATATCAGCATCATCTACACCAGGGTGATGTAGAAACCTGCAGGGAGGAGATATCAGCATCATCTACACCAGGGTGATGTAGAAACCTGCAGGGAGGAGGAGATATCAGCATCATCTACACCAGGGTGATGTAGAAACCTGCAGGGAGGAGGAGATATCAACATCATCTACACCAGGGTGATGTAGAAACCTGCAGGGAGGAGGAGATATCAGCATCATCTACACCAGGGTGATGTAGAAACCTGCAGGGAGGAGGAGATATCAGCATCATCTACACCAGGGTGATGTAGAAACCTGCAGGGAGGAGATATCAGCATCATCTACACCAGGGTGATGTAGAAACCTGCAGGGAGGAGGAGATATCAGCATCATCTACACCAGGGTGATGTAGAAACCTGCAGGGAGGAGATATCAGCATCATCTACACCAGGGTGATGTAGAAACCTGCAGGGAGGAGGAGATATCAGCATCATCTACACCAGGGTGATGTAGAAACCTGCAGGGAGGAGATATCAGCATAATCTACACCAGGGTGATGTAGAAACCTGCAGGGAGGAGGAGATATCAACATCATCTACACCAGGGTGATGTAGAAACCTGCAGGGAGGAGGAGATATCAGCATCATCTACACCAGGGTGATGTAGAAACCTGCAGGGAGGAGGAGATATCAGCATCATCTACACCAGGGTGATGTAGAAACCTGCAGGGAGGAGATATCAGCATCATCTACACCAGGGTGATGTAGAAACCTGCAGGGAGGAGGAGATATCAGCATCATCTACACCAGGGTGATGTAGAAACCTGCAGGGAGGAGGAGATATTAGCATCATCTACACCAGGGTGATGTAGAAACCTGCAGGGAGGAGGAGATATCAGCATCATCTACACCAGGGCTCTACATCCTCCTAAAGGTTTTAAACTCCAACCCTGTTCCTGTAGAGATACCCTCCTGTAGGTTTTAACTCCAACCCTGTTCCTGGAGAGATACCTTCCTGTAGGTTTTAACTCCAACCCTGTTCCTGTAGAGATACCCTCCTGTAGGTTTTAACCCCAACCCTGTTCCTGTAGAGATACCCTCCTGTAGGTTTTAACCCCAACCCTGTTCCTGTAGAGATACCCTCCTGTAGGTTTTAACTCCAACCCTGTTCCTGTAGAGATACCTTCCTGTAGGTTTTAACTCCAACCCTGTTCCTGGAGAGATACCTTCCTGTAGGTTTTAACTCCAACCCTGTTCCTGGAGAGATACCGTCCAGTAGGTTTTAACTCCAACCCTGTTCCTGGAGAGATACTGTTCCTGTAGCTCTCCAGGAACAGGGTTGGAGTTAAAACCTACTGGACGGTAGCTCTCCAGGAACAGGGTTGGAAAGCCCTGATCTACAGTAAGTTTAAACAGTATTTTGTCAGGTATGACTACAATAGCAACCAAGGATGAGGTTTGGGTTGAGAAGGGCTGCTTCCGAAATTACATTTAATTTTCTACGTAGTGCAGTACTCTTCAGGCTACATTTGAGCCTCAAGCTCAAAACAGAAAATTGACCCCTAGATCATTGTCTAGGGCAACTTCATCCCAGTCCATATCAATATTTTATTGACATAAACTGAGATACATAAATGTCATGAAAGCCACTTTGTGCCATTCACACAGAAGCACAACACTATTAAGCAACAATCTGATATGCCATGCAAAGCACTCCAGCACCCAAGCAAACCCAACAATATCCCTCTTTCCCTGCTTTGGTCCGACTCCTAATGATTTCCTTCCATTAACTCAATCACCAGTTCATTTCCCCATTGGAATCAGTGTCTGTCGGAGAGCTTCTGTTATTAAGTAAGGGTTGAAAAATCACGATCATTAGTTTGTTGCCTGGCACTGTTGAGGATTAGTTGGGTTCATTTGGTTGGATAGTAGCAAGCAAGTCAGACAGTTAACGCAGTGTGTTTGTGTGTGTGTGTGTGTGTGTGTGTGTGAGTGTGTCGGTGTTTGTGCGTGCGTGCGTACGTGCGTGTGTGTGGTGATCGAGAAAGTATTGCACTGTTGTCATTCTGTTTTTAGGTGGCTGATACACATTTGCCCGACGACTCAAACTGAATTCTTCCGCTGCTCCTATGTTCGCTACATCTGTGGGCGTGGCGTAGCGTTTGGCTGGAGCGAAGAGTTTGGGTCGCCAGGCAAAGCTACACATGGGGTTACGGATGAGGTGAATTTCCCACTTAAATTGTAAAGCACTTTCAGCACATCTGGAAAGCACCTCTACAGTATTCAGGTAGAAACAGGCATTCTCATCTCAGCACAGCGCTAGTGGCTCATAGAGTTAATAGGCTAATACTATAAACTACTCAGCGCGCATGCGCTGATGTCAACCTCCACAAGTTGTACTGACTTACCGAGCACAAACGTGACTGGAATCTGTTCTGCATACTTGTTACAGTGAAGAGCCAACTTTTCAAAGAAACGCTTTTCAGGGTCTGAGAGGGCGAGTCTAGATTGACAGATGTGTTAATTAATTAAGTAACATTATAGGTTTGTTCACGTGCAGTTATTGATATATCACAGCGATACAAATCAATTACGGACCCATCATGCAAAATCAAAGGCTCATATTACATCTTCATTTGTAATCACAGTTATAAACACATTAAAATCAGATAATAGATACTGTTATATAATATACATACACAAATAACATAACAATTATATTATTCATATTTCATATCACCGAGGACTTGTATTTGTGACAATACTAATGTTTTTAAGGAAAAACGCGTAATAGCTTAATATTATGCCTACCTGTAAACGAGGCTCACCAAGGTATATAACAGTACAAAGACTATAAACTCCCGATAAAGCAGTTTGTAGATGCTGCCTCTCCATCGCAGTAGAAGTCTATGGAAACCGAAGAACGTGGCGTTGGCGACTTTACTGGAGTAGGTCACCGTCATCTTCCTTCAATCACTGCAGAAAAACGACCTAGTCATCCAACTTACACTTAGTTGACAGACACTCCCTTGTCCTTACCGGTTGTGAATGTAGCTGACTTTAATTGATATCTGAAAAAAAATGTTCCGCAGTAAACTACTCTCTCATGGCAAGCTGTCATGGCACAATAATAACCAGTCAAAATAACAATTATTTCCATGTTACGTGGATAAGAAATAACGTTATTAAAAACAATAATAAAAGTATACATTTTTTCACACATACCTTTTGTACCAAATCTAAAATCACATTGCTTGTTGTTGCTTTAGGTGTAATATAGTGTATTCCTGAACCGTGAGTCAAGATTGAGCAATCATCAGGTGACCGCCCTGGCCACATTTAGCTGGTTGTCTGTCTGTGTCTGTCTGTCAGTCCAGCTGCCAGTGCGCTCCTGGCTATGGCTGTCTGGGCAAGATGCCCACCATGTCTTGGCGGTGGAATAAGATGCGCACTATGTCATGGCGGTGGAATAAGATGCGCACTATGTCATGGCGGTGGAATAAGATGCGCACTATGTCATGGCGGTGGAATAAGATGCGCACTATGTCATGGCGGTGGAATAAGATGCGCACTATGTCATGGCGGTGGAATAAGATGCGCACTATGTCATGGCGGTGGAATAAGATGCGCACTATGTCATGGCGGTGGAATAAGATGCGCACTATGTCATGGCGGTGGAATAAGATGCGCACTATGTCATGGCGGTGGAATAAGATGCGCACTATGCCATGGCGGTGGAATAAGATGCGCACTATGTCATGGCGGTGGAATAAGATGCCCACTATGTCATAGCGGTGGAATAAGATGCGCACCATGTCATGGCGGTGGAATAAGATGCGCACTATGTCATGGCGGTGGAATAAGATGCGCACTATGTCATGGCGGTGGAATAAGATGCGCACTATGTCATAGCGGTGGAATAAGATGCGCACCATGTCATGGCGGTGGAATAAGATGCGCACTATGTCATGGCGGTGGAATAAGATGCGCACTATGTCATGGCGGTGGAATAAGATGCGCACTATGTCATGGCGGTGGAATAAGATGCGCACTATGTCATGGCGGTGGAATAAGATGCGCACTATGTCATGGCGGTGGAATAAGATGCGCACTATGTCATGGCGGTGGAATAAGATGCGCACTATGTCATGGAGGTGGAATAAGATGCGCACTATGTCATGGCGGTGGAATAAGATGCGCACTATGTCATGGCGGTGGAATAAGATGCGCACTATGTCATAGCGGTGGAATAAGATGCGCACTATGTCATGGCGGTGGAATAAGATGCGCACAATGTCATGGCGGTGGAATAAGATGCGCACTATGTCATGGCGGTGGAATAAGATGCGCACTATGTCATAGCGGTGGAATAAGATGCGCACTATGTCATGGCGGTGGAATAAGATGCGCACTATGTCATGGCGGTGGAATAAGATGTGCACTATGCCATGGCGGTGGAATAAGATGCGCACTATGTCATGGCGGTGGAATAAGATGCGCACTATGTCATGGCGGTGGAATAAGATGTGCACTATGCCATGGCGGTGGAATAAGATGCGCACTATGTCATGGCGGTGGAATAAGCACATAATGACCTGCTGATGTAGAGAGAGACTACATTTATCCCTGCGTGCAAGTCTCTGGTTTTAATACAACATGCCTATACAGCATACCAGCTCCTACATTTATCCCTGCGTGCAAGTCTCTGGTTTTTAATACAACATGCCTATACAGCATACCAGCTCCTAAATTTTTTAAAAACAAAGTAATCAATGGGAAAATCTTTGGGATTTAATATTTATTGTAATATTATTATTATATAGATATGTTTGGACACATTTTTATAGAAAAAGCCTCATAAATATGTGGTTTATAGTAGTGCATATGAATGCAGGAATTCAGATGCGTTGTAGAAATTGAAATGTCAAAGACTCATTATAGTTGTTTATTACCTTCTCGAATGTATCGCATCCTTTTTTTTTTTCATTATTCATACGCTATCAAATATCCCTCACAACATGAGATCTAAAACGGTGTCCAACGGACGGCGCTGTTGACCTAATTATCATATGGCAAACAATAAAGCGGGCTCACAGAAATGCACGGGAGATGCAGCGACGGGACAAGACTGTAACTACCAATTGGATATCACGAAATTGGGAAGAAAAAAGAGGTAAACATTTTTATTTTTATTTTTTACAAATAACAAAATAAATGCATGCCTTATACTGGTAGAACATACTCCCATCTATGATCAATAGATTAGCCTGCTAGGGCCTAATGGACGATCAATAGTACTAAATAATTGTCGATGTAGAGATCTTACATCACATTTTATTTATTTATTTATTTTTATTTCACCTTTATTTAACCAGGTAGGCAAGTTGAGAACAAGTTCTCATTTACAATTGCGACCTGGCCAAGATAAAGCAAAGCAGTTCGACACATACAACGACACAGAGTTACACATGGAGTAAAACAAACATACAGTCAATAAAACAGTATAAACAAGTCTATAGATACGATGTGAGCAAATGAGGAGGACATCAGCACATCAGAAGGAAACACACATTTCATTGTGAAGTATAGAACTATTGGCGAATGCATTGCATGCCATATCATAGTCAAATAGTCGGATACAATGTTGCAACTTATTCTTTTAGATACAATGTTGCGATCACAGTTTCGTATTATCTGTCGTCTGCTCCCATGAAAGGTGAACATGAGATGTGATACCGGCTTTGCGCATGCGCCACTGTGAGGTCGTCGGTTCACTTCTCGTGGGTGCTCCGTTCCCACCCAACCAGCGGAGAAGAAAAGAGCAGGTGAGAGGATGTTCGGATGCTGCTTGCGTTACTAAACCCGATGATATTCAGCAAACAGATACCTCATGCACGGCGAAACGGGAGGTTACTGGCGACAGGTAGCGAGAGCACGTCGTGACAGTTGGGTTTATGCACGGTGGTCACTTTCCCGACTGTTTTATTCTTCATAGACAGCAGGCGTCGAGAGAGGGGTGAGTTGACAGCTAGCATACTGTAGCTAGGCTAGCCAAAGCGCTAGCCAGCTGGCTGGCTGACTAGCTGTCTTGCTTGTTTCATCGTCTTTAAACAACGATATAGTCCAAGGTCATTGAGCATAGAGTTGTATTTGGTATTTGTTGGGCATACATTTTAAAGTGAAACATTTGAGTCTCCGCGTAATTCCCTTACCATGGAATTGCCCACTTGCAATGCATCGGAGTATTAGCACATCAATTTGACAGCAATAGCTAGCTTTAATTCATTATCCATGGTGCATTTCGTTGAACCATTTTTTTGTCAACAGATGACTTGGTGTCCACACTAGTTTTAACAGTCCTCCACATGTGCGTACATTACAATCAAGCCAAGTCTGTTAAGGAGACACATTCTGACTATAATAAGGTTTCACTAAGGTTTTCCGAACATTATATCATTCAATGCAGCTGTGTAACATGGATGGTTCGGAGCAAAATTTTATTTTGCTAGCAACATATCTCATAGGCCTACAGACGACGGAGAGGAGGAGATGGGAGGAGGAAGGGCTGAAAGGAGGGCAGGGAATCCCTGATGCAGTGAATTGATGTCCTGCGTAGGTCAGGCAGTGTGCTGAACGGATGGATGTATGTTTACTGATGTTAGTCTTTACAACTCAACACAAAATCAATTGAAATGTATTGGTCACATACCCAGTGAGCAGCTGTTATTAAAGGTGCAGGGAAGTGCCTGTGTGCTCAGCTCTCTCAACATTACACAACATGAATCAATAATAACAATGTCAAGGGGAAAATAACAAGTAGTAGAAGTGGTAGCCTTTACCAGTATAAAGTCAATATTAGTCTGTATAATCGAAGTGTGTGTGTGTGTGTGTAAGGGTTGGATGTGTGGATAGTCAGTGCAAATAATGTCTGGTGCATATAGTCTCTAAGGTGCAGGTCTGTCAGGAAGACCGCTAGGTTGAGCTTTTCAGCAGTCTGATGGCCCGGTGGTAGAAACTGTCTCGGTGTCTGTTGTGCCGAGACCCGATACTCCACTACCGCTTGCCAGATGGTAACGGAGTGAACAGTCCGTGGCTTGGGTGACTGGGGTCCTTGAGGATCTTTCGTGCCTTCCTCAGACACTGCCTGGTGTAGATGTCCTGGAGGGCAGGGAGCTCGCCCCCAGTGGGCCCATGCCGAATGTCTTCAGCCGCCTGAGGTTGAAGAGGTGCTGCTGCGCCTTCTTCACCACGGTGGTGGTGGTGTGATTGGACCATGTCAGGTCCTCCGTGAGGTGCACGCCGGGGAACATGAACCTTTTCACCCTCTCCACTGCAGTCCTGTCCATGCTGCTTCCCCTGTTTCCTGTCGTTCACCATCAGCTCCTTTGTTTTGCTGACGTTGAGCCGCTGTGCCAGGGCTCTAACCTCCTCCCAATAGGCTGTCTCGTCGCCGTCGACGATGAGGGATGTTTCCACCGGCACCGCTGTGCCAGGGCTCTAACCTCCTCCCAATAGGCTGTCTCGTCGCCGTCGACGATGATGGATGTTTCCACCGGCACCGCTGTGCCAGGGCTCTAACCTCCTCCCAATAGGCTGTCTCGTCGCCGTCGACGATGAGGGATGTTTCCACCGGCACCGCTGTGCCAGGGCTCTAACCTCCTCCCAATAGGCTGTCTCGTCGCCGTCGACGATGAGGGATGTTTCCACCGGCACCGCTGTGCCAGGGCTCTAACCTCCTCCCAATAGGCTGTCTCGTCGCCGTCGACGATGAGGGATGTTTCCACCGGCACCACTGTGCCAGGGCTCTAACCTCCTCCCAATAGGCTGTCTCGTCGCCGTCGACGATGAGGGATGTTTCCACCGGCACCGCTGTGCCAGGGCTCTAACCTCCTCCCAATAGGCTGTCTCGTCGCCGTCGACGATGAGGGATGTTTCCACCGGCACCGCTGTGCCAGGGCTCTAACCTCCTCCCAATAGGCTGTCTCGTCGCCGTCGACGATGAGGGATGTTTCCACCGGCACCGCTGTGCCAGGGCTCTAACCTCCTCCCAATAGGCTGTCTCGTCGCCGTCGACGATGAGGGATGTTTCCACCGGCACCGCTGTGCCAGGGCTCTAACCTCCTCCCAATAGGCTGTCTCGTCGCCGTCAACGATCAGACAAACTTAATGATGGTGTTGGAGTCATGCATGGCCACGCAGTCGTACGCTCCCAACAGCGGCCCCCAACACACACACACACACACACACACACACTAATCAATTAGCCGAATGTGGACTCTGCGAATGGAGGACGCTTTTCCCGTGGTTCATTTTCATGCCAGCAGGTAAACTATACTCCTGTTGTAAAGATCAACAATGTGCTCAATATTGGGAAAGTTGAGAAATAAATACAGTAGGCCGAGCCTATAGAAAGCTGAAGGGAACCTCCTCTTTTTATTAGAGGCCATCACTCTGTTTTCTCACGCAATTGCATAGCCTATAGAAATGTTGCGCAACATGAGCTCATGGCCTCTCATGAAGTGTTTGATTAGATTTTCGATTACATTAGCGTTGATGTCAGAGTGATTTTAGATGGACAATAAAGTGCTGAGTACCAGGCAGTTAGCAAGTTCGGTAGGCTACTAATGACCATCAGCAGCATCAGACCTTGGAGAAGCCTAATTACCGTGACGAAACGGTCAAGTGGAAAATTCACTGCCTCGTAACTGCCGGTGTGGCCGTAATACGGTCACCGCAACAGCCCCAGGCTCAACCCCCCCCCCCCCCCCCCCCCCCCCCCCCCTGAATGAGAAATGAGCCCTCTAAATACAACAAAACTCAAACTTTGGGCGGGGTCTCTAAATAATGCTAAGTTAACCATTCTCCTTAAGAGTGTATTGACCCGTTACGTCAATCTAAGTAACATAATAAAAACATTTCCATCAAAATCCATCAGTTTAAACTAGAGATCTATTATTTGTTTGTATAGGCTGCGTTTCAATCCACCGCCTCAGCCAATAGCGGCCTTCCCCATCTGAGGTGGGCGGTGACAGAGCTACCGCAGTGTTTATCAGACAACCCATCTGCGGTGGGCGGTGACAGAGCTACCTCAGTGTTTATCAGACAATGAAATAACCCATCTGAGGTGAGAGGTGACAGAGCTACAGCAGTGTTTATCAGACAATGAGACAACCCATCTGAGGTGGGAGGTGACAGAGCTACAGCAGTGTTTATCAGACAATGAGACAACCCATCTGAGGTGAGAGGTGACAGAGCTACAGCAGTGTTTATCAGACAATGAGACAACCCATCTGAGGTGGGAGGTGACAGAGCTACAGCAGTGTTTATCAGACAATGAGACAACCCATCTGAGGTGAGAGGTGACAGAGCTACAGCAGTGTTTATCAGACAATGAGACAACCCATCTGAGGTGGGAGGTGACAGAGCTACAGCAGTGTTTATCAGACAATGAGACAACCCATCTGAGGTGAGAGGTGACAGAGCTACCGCAGTGTTTATCAGACAATGAGACAACCCATCTGAGGTGGGAGGTGACAGAGCTACCGCAGTGTTTATCAGACAATGAGACAACCCATCTGAGGTGAGAGGTGACAGAGCTACAGCAGTGTTTATCAGACAATGAGACAACCCATCTGAGGTGGGAGGTGACAGAGCTACAGCAGTGTTTATCAGACAATGAGACAACCCATCTGAGGTGGGAGGTGACAGAGCTACAGCAGTGTTTATCAGACAATGAGACAACCCATCTGAGGTGGGCGGTGACAGAGCTACAGCAGTGTTTATCAGACAATGAGACAACCCATCTGAGGTGGGAGGTGACAGAGCTACAGCAGTGTTTATCAGACAATGAGACAACCCATCTGAGGTGGGAGGTGACAGAGCTACCGCAGTGTTTATCAGACAATGAGACAACCCATCTGAGGTGGGCGGTGACAGAGCTACAGCAGTGTTTATCAGACAATGAGACAACCCATCTGAGGTGAGAGGTGACAGAGCTACCGCAGTGTTTATCAGACAATGAGACAACCCATCTGAGGTGGGAGGTGACAGAGCTACAGCAGTGTTTATCAGACAATGAGACAACCCATCTGAGGTGGGAGGGGACAGAGCTACAGCAGTGTTTATCAGACAATGAGACAACCCATCTGAGGTGAGAGGTGACAGAGCTACAGCAGTGTTTATCAGACAATGAGACAACCCAACTGAGGTGGGAGGTGACAGAGCTACAGCAGTGTTTATCAGACAATGAGACAACCCATCTGAGGTGGGAGGTGACAGAGCTACAGCAGTGTTTATCAGACAATGAGACAACCCATCTGAGGTGGGAGGTAAAAGAGCTACGTCCCGAATATCAATCTTCTCACGAAAACGTCAGTACGTCCGAAAGGTTTGGCCTAAAACAACATGACCACTATGGATTGATTTGACTGTTGCGAACACAATGTTGTTCTCCGTTTTGACCTACGACCCCCAGAAGCCTCCACGGAACTCGTCGGAACTCGGTACCATCAATGTGCCACCTTCTGTCTGTAGCGTCCAAACAGTTTGGGCAAATAAAGAATATTACCCCACTATGGAAAGGGGAGACTCTCAGGAACACGGTGGTGTTCTCCGTTGTGCTCTATGTCAGTATCACAGGACTCATCTGATGGTAACAAGGTAGAGGTTGAAAAAATAAAATATGGAGGTAGTTTTGCTCCAACAAAATAGCTGGTGTTTAATATGTGTTCAAAAAACCCAAATATTAAAAGGATCACCCCCACCTATTACAGCCCCTCTCCAGGTGTCCCGACTTTCCTTTCCACACAAAAAGGTCCGTTTGTCAGTAAGACGCATCAATTCATTCAGGATACAAGAGTGTTGACCTAATGAAAAATGGCTGGGCCTATAGACTTGGACAGGTCCTGGCTGGGCCTATAGACTTGGACAGGTCCTGGCTGGGACTATAGACGTGGAGAGGTCCTGTCCTGGCTGGATCTATAGACGTGGAGAGGTCCTGTCCTGGCTGGACCTATAGACGTGGAGATGTCCTGGCTGGGACTATAGACGTGGAGAGGTCCTGTCCTGGCTGGGACTATAGACGTGGAGAGGTCATGTCCTGGCTGGGACTATAGACTTGGAGAGGTCCTGTCCTGGCTGGGACTATAGACGTGGAGAGGTCCTGGCTGGGCCTATAGACTTGGACAGGTCCTGGCTGGGACTATAGACGTGGAGAGGTCCTGTCCTGGCTGGACCTATAGACGTGGAGAGGTCCTGTCCTGGCTGGGACTATAGACGTGGAGAGGTCCTGTCCTGGCTGGGACTATAGACGTGGAGAGGTCCTGTCCTGGCTGGACCTATAGACTTGGACAGGTCCTGGCTGGGACTATAGACTTGGACAGGTCCTGGCTGGGACTATAGACGTGGAGAGGTCCTGTCCTGGCTGGACCTATAGACTTGGACAGGTCCTGGCTGGACCTATAGACTTGGACAGGTCCTGGCTGGGCCTATAGACTTGGACAGGTCCTGGCTGGGACTATAGACGTGGAGAGGTCCTGTCCTGGCTGGACCTATAGACGTGGAGAGGTCCTGTCCTGGCTGGGACTATAGACGTGGAGAGGTCCTGTCCTGGCTGGGACTATAGACGTGGAGAGGTCCTGTCCTGGCTGGACCTATAGACGTGGAGAGGTCCTGTCCTGGCTGGACCTATAGACGTGGAGAGGTCCTGTCCTGGCTGGACCTATAGACGTGGAGAGGTCCTGTCCTGGCTGGACCTATAGACGTGGAGATGTCCTGTCCTGGCTGGGACTATAGACGTGGAGAGGTCCTGTCCTGGCTGGACCTATAGACGTGGAGATGTCCTGTCCTGGCTGGGACTATAGACGTGGAGAGGTCCTGTCCTGGCTGGACCTATAGACGTGGAGAGGTCCTGTCCTGGCTGGGACTATAGCCGCGGAGAGGTCAGTTGTTGCACACTCCTTCCCATGGAAGCCTAAACCCACACCTTGGCGAGCGTTTTGTTGACTCACCCTTCAGTATCAGTAAGCAGCACAGCCAGTGAGTCGATCCCGCCCTCCAGGACTCCAGACTAACCTTATCCCCTGCTGCCACTAAGACATTCACATTGCTTTATTAAAACGTGTACTACACTACTGAGACGCTAAGAAATACATCGTTTCATCTTTTCGTGTTGTGACTCTAAATATTTTCATGTACAACCTAATCCAGTGATTATCTTGCATGTTGGGTTGACAATTATGCTGTTATATTTTATTGTTAAAATGGGGCTCCAGAATTTTCTGATTTGTTTTGGTTCTGGTGTCGAGGACTTTTGCATCTTTGTGTGCTAATATCATAGGGGATAATGGAAACTCTAAACATATTAGCTAGATTGCTAACTGTAAATATAACCGTAGCCATTTTATTCATCTAACAGTAAATGTTTTTAAAGATTGTTGTAGTTTTAGCCTATCGCCCAATGAGTCCTAATGCAGTCACAATGGTCAATGCACATTCCATATCTCAGAGCCATGTCAAATATCTTGGTTGTAAAATAGTTGCTGTTTTAGTTGCTGAGAAATCAAAATGATACCTACAGAAAGCTGATCACATCCTTTCTTCAAAACATGTTTTTAGCCTCCTAAAAAAAGAAATAGTCAATTTTGAGTGAGGTGACCATGTGAAATGTCTAGCTCACACTGATGGTACTAATTAACAATGTAACTCGGACGCACATCCGAGTCAAAGGGTCGCAATATGCAACTAAATGGTGGCAGTCTGGACCCCCCCCCCTCCCTCCTCCCTCTCTACATAGAAATGTCCCTCCCTTCTCTCCCTCGTGTTGTGTGAGAATTTGTCAGACTCTCGCTAATATTCACTATTTGTCTTCACAGTTGATATAAAGAATTTTTATTATTTTTTTAAACCTGGAGACTGGAGGAGAGGAAGAGGGGAAAATGAGTGCCCAGCCTCAGACAGCCAGCGGGCCTCTCCCCCTGGTCTGTACCTCAGGCAGCCGGCGGGCCTCGCCCCCTGGTCTGTTCCTCAGGCAGCCGGCGGGCCTCGCCCCCTGGTCTGTTCCTCAGACAGCCAGCGGGCCTCTCCCCCTGGTCTGTACCTCAGGCAGCCGGCGGGCCTCGTCCCCTGGTCTGTTCCTCAGACAGCCAGCGGGCCTCTCCCCCTGGTCTGTACCTCAGGCAGCCGGCGGGCCTCGCCCCCTGGTCTGTTCCTCAGACAGCCGGCGGGCCTCGCCCCCTGGTCTGTTCCTCAGGCAGCCAGGGCCTACTGGCACCGTTTGGAGTCTAGACGTTGAGGGATGTTGACATGAACTTAGACATATGAACAAGGAAACCACAATGCAAATGGAGGTTACCTGTGTTTACTTTAGGATCTGTAGGAGATTGACATATTTGAATTAGTTTCGCTGATAAAATCCTGTGTATCACAGTCTGACTGTGTAATCAAATCAAATTTTATTTGTCACATACACATGGTTAGCAGATGTTAATGTGAGTGTAGCGAAATGCTTGTGCTTCTAGTTCTGACAATGCAGTAATAACCAACAAGTAATCTAACTAACAATTCCAAAATTACTGTCTTATACACAGTGTAAGGGGATAAAGAATATGTACATAAGGATATATGAATGAGTGATGGTACAGAGCAGCATAGGCAAGATACAGTAGATGGTATCGAGTACAGTATATACATATGAGATGAGTATGTAAACAAAGTGGCATAGTTAAAGTGGCTAGTGATACATGTATTACATAAAGATGCAGTAGATGGTATAGAGTACAGTATATACATATACATATGAGATGAATAATGTAGGGTATGTAAACATTATATTAGGTAGCATTGTTTAAAGTGGCTAGTGGCTAGGAACACGAAGCGAGGCGGCCATCTCTCTCGGCGCCATAAAGCTTCTCGAGTGTAGCTTAAGTGTTGTGTGTCAGAGATAAGCCTGTTTTTTTAATTAAGGTCTCTGTTCTGTTCTGACCTGCTCTGACCTGCTCTGCTCTGACCTGCTCTGTTCTGACCTGCTCTGTTCTGACCTGCTCTGTTCTGACCTGCTCTGTTTTGCTCTGTTTTGCTCTGCACTGTTCTGACCTGCTCTCCTCTGCTCTGCTCTGTTCTGCTTTGTTCTGACCTGCTCTGTTCTGCTCTGCTCTGTTCTGACCTGCTCTGTTCTGACCTGCTCTGTTCTGACCTGCTCTGTTTTGCTCTGTTTTGCTCTGCACTGTTCTGACCTGCTCTCCTCTGCTCTGTTCTGCTCTGACCTGCTCTGATCTGCTCTGCTCTGATCGGACCTGCTCTGCTCTGTTCTGACCTGCTCTGCTCTGCTCTGTTCTGACCGGCTCTGTTTTGACCTTCTCTGTTCTGTTGTCTCAGTGTAATGTCTCAGGACATTTAGGACTAATCATTCTGTGTTCTTATCTCTCACACTCACAGCCACTATGTTTAGACAAATAGCCAGACCAACTCACAGCCACTATGTTTAGACAAATAGCCAGACCAACTCACAGCCACTATGTATAGACAATTAGCCAGACCAACTCACAGCCACTATGTGTAGACAATTAGCCAGACCAACTCACAGCCACTATGAAAAGACAATTAGCCAGACTGACTCACAGCCACTATGTATAGACTATTAGCCAGACCGACACCTCCTCCATGCTTCACGGTGGGAACCACACATGCGGAGATCATCCGTTCACCTACTCTGAGTGCAAAGCTGTCATCAAGGCAAAGGGTGGCTATTTTGAAGAATCTCAAATATAAAATATATTTTGATTTTTGTAACACTTTTTTGGGTGTTACTGCATGATTCCATATGTGTTATTTCATAGTTTTGATGTTTTCACTATGATTCTACAATGTAGAAAGAAAAACCCTTGAATGAAAAAAAAATCTCTGAAAAAAATCTCTGAAACTGGAAACACTTATCTCCCTCACTAGCTTTAAGCACCAACTGTCAGAGCAGCTCACAGATTACTGCACCTGTACATAGCCCACCTATAATTTAGCCCTATCAACTACCTCTTTCCCAACTGTATTTAATTAATTTATTTATTTTGCTCCTTTGCACCCCATTATTTGTATTTCTACTTTGCACATTCTTCCATTGCAAATCTACCATTCCAGTGTTTTACTTGCTATATTGTATTTACCTTGCCACCATGGCCTTTTTGCCTTCACCTCCCTTATCTCACCTCATTTGCTCACATCGTATATAGACTTGTTTATACTTTATTATTGACTGTATGTTTGTTTTACTCCATGTGTAACTCTGTGTTGTTGTATCTGTCGAACTGCTTTGCTTTATCTTGGCCAGGTCGCAATTGTAAATGAGAACTTGTTCTCAACTTGCCTACCTGGTTAAATAAAGGTAAAATAAATAAATAAAATAAAAATGACTAGGTGTTTCTAAACTTTTGACTGGTACTGTATATGATGAGGGTGATAACTGTAGCTTCCTTCTCAATAGACCTATAGGATGAGGGTGATAACTGTGTAGCTTCCTTCTCAATAGACCTATAGGATGAGGGTGATAACTAGCTTCCTTCTCAATAGACCTATAGGATGAGGGTGATGGCTGTAGCTTCCTTCTCAATAGACCTATAGGATGAGGGTGATGGCTGTAGCTTCCTTCTCAATAGACCTAAAGGATGAGGGTGATAGCTGTAGCTTCCTTCTCAATAGACCTATAGGATGAGGGTGATGGCTGTAGCTTCCTTCTCAATAGATCTATAGGATGAGGGTGATGGCTGTAGCTTCCTTCTCAATAGACCTATAGGATGAGGGTGATAACTGTAGCTTCCTTCTCAATAGACCTATAGGATGAGGGTGATGGCTGTAGCTTCCTTCTCAATAGACCTATAGGATGAGGGTGATAACTGTAGCTTCCTTCTCAATAGACCTATAGGATGAGGGTGATGGCTGTAGCTTCCTTCTCAATAGACCTGTAGGATGAGGGTGATGGCTGTAGCTTCCTTCTCAATAGACCTATAGGATGAGGGTGATAACTGTAGCTTCCTTCTCAATGGACCTATAGGATGAGGGTGATGGCTGTAGCTTCCTTCTCAATAGATCTATAGGATGAGGGTGATGGCTATAGCTTCCTTCTCAATAGACCTATAGGATGAGGGTGATGGCTGTAGCTTCCTTCTCAATAGACCTATAGGATGAGGGTTATAACTGTAGCTTCCTTCTCAATAGACCTATAGGATGAGGGTGATAACTGTAGCTTCCTTCTCAATAGACCTATAGGATGAGGGTGATGGCTGTAGCTTCCTTCTCAATAGACCTATAGTCATTATCAACAGAAGGTTGAGAGTCTAGTAGTCATCATTATCATCTGTACTGATGACTGACTAGTCCTGGTAGAATCTGTTGATAATGATGACTACTACATTATCTGTACTAATGACTGACTAGTCCTGGTAGAATCTGTTGATAATGATGACTACTACATTATCTGTACTAATGACTGACTAGTCCTGGTAGAATCTGTTGATAATGATGACTACTACATTATCTGTACTGATGACTCACTAGTCCTGGTAGAATCTGTTGATAATGATGCCTACTACATTATCTGTACTGATGACTGACTAGTCCTGGTAGAATCTGTCGATAATGATGACTACTACGTTATCTGTGCTAATGACTGACTAGTCCTGGTAGAATCTGCATTCTGAAGTTTGTAGAAGAGCGACTTCACTGCCTTTCAGTGCCCTCTCTTCAAGGTTGACCCCAGGTATTCTGGAGCGTGATATTCTGTGTTGCCATGGATAGGGAGAGAGTATTCCCGTAGTGTAAAGGTCTGCCAAGGTGTCAAACTGCCAACTCATTGAGCAGGTAAGCTAATGACATCCACAGAGAATAGACCTAGTAGTAGTAGTAGTAGTAGTAGTAGTAGTAGTAGTAGTAGTAGTAGTAGTAGTAAAATTTTAGGTCAGAGTTGGGCTGCTCTGTCAGACAAGCTCGGGTGGGACGGGGGTTCTGGCGCCCCCCCCCCCCCCCCCCCCCCCCCCATTCTGGGGGCTCCACCCAGCAGCACCTCAGCCAGTGTAAGTGGATCCTACCCAGAGTCTGCTGTCTGTCCAAGGCCAGATAGAAGGGTGTCGTGTTACTGTGGTTCCCTAGGGAACGGAGAGGACAGACTACAGTCTACTGAGTGGCTGTAGTGGAGGGGCTTGAGCCAGCCAGGGGCTGTGTCCCGAATCGCAACCTATTCCCTATATAGTGCACTACTTTTGACCAGGGCCCATAGGCCTCAGCTGACACTAGTGAATAGGGTGCCATTTAGGAGGCAGACAGAGTTAGCCTTCTGTCAGTGTAAATGTTCTGAACGTTGTGGATAGAAATGTCATGAATAGATCAGACTATGACATGATTGCTTAGTCAACGTGTCATAGAGGGATATCTGTTCAGTGTATTCTACATCTTAATGTTTTGTCCTACAAAACGGGGTCCTAAATGGACTGTAGGTCTAGGCTGCATACATCTCTGACCTTACTGCTGCTACAGAAACAACTGGACTGACCTGCAGTCTGACCTGTAGTCCTGACCTGTAGTCTGACCTGTAGTCCTGACTTTCGGGGCTGGACTGACCTGTAGTCTGACCTGTAGTCCTGTCTTCAGGGCTGGACTGACCTGTAGTCCTGACCTTCGGGGCTGGACAGACCGTTTCAATCGGTGACGTCACTCGCTCTGAGACCTTGAAGTAGTTGTTCCCCTTGCTCTGCAAGGGGCCGTGGCTTTTGTGGAGTGATGGGTAACGATGCTTTGTGGGTGGCAGTTGTTGATGTGTCCCTGGTTGGAGCCCAGGTCGGGGCGAGGGGAGGGACGGAAGGGTCCCTGGTTGGAGCCCAGGTCGGGGCGAGGAGAGGGACGGAAGCTATACTGTTACACTAAGAGGGGTTTATAAATGAGCATCAGCCAGTGGGTCTTGCGACAGGTTTACAGAGATTACCAGTTTAAAGAGTATAGAGTGTAGTGATGTGTCCTATAAGGAGCATTTGGTGACAAATCTGATGGCTGAATGGTAAAGAACATCTCGCCGCTCGAGAACACCCTTTCCTGACTATCTATAAATTACATCTCCGTAGTCTAGCATGGATAGGGTGGTCATCTGAATCAGGGTTAGTTTGGTAGCTGGGGTGAACGAGGAGCGATTTACGATAGAGGAAACCAAGTCTAAACCCCTGGGGCGGCAGGGTAGCCTAGTGGTTAGAGCGTTGGACTAGTAACCGGAAGGTTGTTCAAGGTACAAATCTGTCGTTCTGCCCCTGAACAGGCAGTAAACCCACGGTTTCTAGGCCGTCATTGAAAATAAGAATTTGTTCTTAACTGACTTGCCTAGTTAAATAAAGGTTAAAAAAAAAAAGTCTAGATTTAACTTTAGCCTGTAGCTTTGATATGTGCCGAGAGAAGGACAGTGTACCGTCTAGCCATACTCCCAAGTACTTGTATGAGGTGACTACCTCAAGCTCTAATCCCTCAGAGGCAGTAATCTCACCTGTGGGGAGTGGGACATTCTTACCAAACCACATGACCTTTGTTTCGGAGGTGTTCTAAATTAGGTTAAGGGTAGAGAAAGCTTGTTGAACACGAAGAAAGCTTTGTTGTAGAGCATTTAATACAACATTCAGGGGAGTGGCTAGCTGAGTATAAAACTGTGTCATCTGCATATAAATGGATAAGAGAGCTTCCTACTGCCTGAGCTATGTTGTTGATGCAAATTGAGAAGAGCGTGGGTCTAGGATCGAGCCTTGGGGTACTCCCATGTGACAGGCACTGGCTGAGACAGCAGGTGTTCTGACCTTGTACACTGCACTCTTTGAGAGAGGTAGTTAGCAAACCAGGCCAAAGACCCCTCAGAGATACCAATACTCCTTAGCCGCCACACAAGAATGGAATGGTAAACGAGCCCCACGTCTGCTATATTGCTACCATGTTGTGCCCCACGTCTGCGACCCTGACCATAGGCCTACTATAACGAAGGCTGTTTAAAAATAGAGCCTTAAAACTTGACTCTCTGTCCTCTCTCTCTGTCCTCTCTCTCTGTCCTCTCTCTCTGTCCTCTCTCTCTGTCCTCTCTCTCTGTCCTCTCTCTCTGTCCTCTCTCTGCCCTCTTGCTCTCTATCCTCTCTCTATCCTCTTGCTCTCTATAATCTTTCTCTCCCTCTCTATCCTCTCTCTATCCTCTTGCTTTCTATACTCTCCCTCTCGGTCCTCTCCCATTTTCATGACAGGTGGCTGTGGCTCTGCTTGACACAGTGGGGGAGGAGAAATCTGTCAGGCTATACGTTGGGTTGGTTCCCTTCACTTATAAAATCTGCGATACAGAGAACGAGGACGGACTCCTCTGGTAGAGGGATGGGCTTTCCCTAAAAACCTCCTGGTAGAGGGATGGGCTTTCCCTAAACACCTCCTGGTAGAGGGATGGGCTTTCCCTAAAAACCTCCTGGTAGAGGGATGGGCTTTCCCTAAAAACCTCCTGGTAGAGGGATGGGCTTTCCCTAAAAACCTCCTGGTAGAGGGATGGGCTTTCCCTAAAAACCTCCTGGTAGAGGGATGGGCTTTCCCTAAAAACCTCCTGGTAGAGGGATGGGCTTTCCCTAAAAACCTCCTGGTAGAGGGATGGGCTTTCCCTAAAAACCTCATGGTAGAGGGATGGGCTTTCCCTAAAAACCTCCTGGTAGAGGGATGGGCTTTTTCATAAAAACCTTGTCAATTAATTGTTAACTACCAAGTGCTGTGCATACTTTGGCAGAATGATATCATGATTATTTGCATCAGTATTTGTTTAGCAAACTCTACCATCACATGTTGTGTTTTTACCATGTCATGTTGTGTTGCTACCACATTGTGTTGCTACCATGTTGTGTTATGCTGTGTTTCTACCATGTTGTTGTGTTGCTACCATGTTGTTGTGTTGCTACCATGTTGTTGTGTTGCTACCATGTTGTGCTGCTATCACGTTGTGTTGCTACCATGTTGTTGTGTTGCTACCATGTTGTTGTGCTGCTATCACATTGTGTTGCTACCACGTTTAGTTGCTACGTTGTTACCATGCTGTGTTGCTGCCTTGCTATGTTGTTTTCTTAGGTCTCTCTTTATGTAGTGTTCTCTCTCTTGTCGTGATGTGTGTTTTGTCCTATATTTATATTGTATATATATATATATATATATATATATATATATATATATATATATAATTATCCCAGGCCACCGTCCCCGCAGGGGGCCTTTTGCCTTTTAGTAGGCCGTCATTGTAAATAAAAATGTGTTCTTTAACCGACTTGCCTCGTTAAATAAATAAAAATGTGGCCTTGAAAAACAGTGGTAAACAACAGCCTCTTGCTTGGTGCACACTGGAATTAAAAGGGAACTACACCAGACATTAAAAAGTGGTCTCCTGATGTGGTTTAAGCTTTGTTGTTGACTTAGAACATCCAATATATAAAATATATATATTTTTTTATTTTTTTATTAAAAAAAGGTGTGATTTAGAGAGCGAGAACCTGAAAAAAAGCACAGCCAGCGACATTGCTCTGAATTCATGTTGATTACGCTCCACTATCCTGCTGTCTGCGTGGGTTCAGCCTGCTACTGGCTACAGTCAGCCAGGGACCTGGCAGTGGCCCTATTTCAGATGACTACTCTCTTTCTCGCTCTCTTTATCTCTCTCTCTCTCGCATTCTTCTGTGTAAACACAGCTCAGGCCTTAGGTTACACTGTGATTCAGACGTGTAGTTTTTCTCTCTCCTGTCAGTGTAAGTCACAGAGCATACTAATGTTCTTTGACCTGTCTTTTGCTACAGGACTGTGTGTGTTAGACTCTACAGTCTTAATGGATAACGCAGTAGTGACCACTGGTTGATGTGATGATGATGATTGTAGTAACTGGGCTGGTTATAATACAGTAGTTAACACTGGTTCATGTTGATGTGGTGATGGTAGGTAGTAACTGGGCTGGTTATAATACATTAGTTAACACTGGTTCATGTTGATGTGGTGATGATGGTAGGTAGTAACTGGGCTGGTTATAAAACAGTAGTTAACACTGGTTCATGTTGATGTGGTGATGGTAGTAACTGGGCTGGTTATAATACAGTAGTTAACACTGGTTCATGTTGATGTGGTGATGGTAGGTAGTAACTGGGCTGGTTATAATACATTAGTTAACACTGGTTCATGTTGATGTGGTGATGATGGTAGGTAGTAACTGGGCTGGTTATAAAACAGTAGTTAACACTGGTTCATGTTGATGTGGTGATGGTAGTAACTGGGCTGGTTATAATACAGTAGTTAACACTGGTTCATGTTGATGTGGTGATGGTAGTAACTGGGCTGGTTATAATACAGTAGTTAACACTGGTTCATGTTGATGTGGTGATGGTAGTAACTGGGCTGGTTATAATACAGTAGTTAACACTGGTTGACGTTGATGTGGTGATGATGGTAGGTAGTAACTGGGCTGGTTATAATATAGTAGTTAACACTGGTTCATGTTGATGTGATGATGGTAGGTAGTAACTGGGCTGGTTATAATACAGTAGTTAACACTGGTTCATGTTGATGTGGTGATGGTAGGTAGTAACTGGGCTGGTTATAGTACAGTAGTTAACACTGGTTCACGTTGATGTGGTGATGATGGTAGGTAGTAACTGGGCTGGTTATAGTACAGTAGTTAACACTGGTTCATGTTGATGTGGTGATGGTAGGTAGTAACTGGGCTGGTTATAATACAGTAGTTAACACTGGTTCATGTTGATATGGTGATGGTAGTAACTGGGCTGGTTATAATACAGTAGTTAACACTGGTTCATGTTGATGTGGTGATGATGGTAGGTAGTAACTGGGCTGGTTATAATACAGTAGTTAACACTGGTTCATGTTGATGTGGTGATGGTAGTAACTGGGCTGGTTATAATACAGTAGTTAACACTGGTTCACGTTGATGTGGTGATGATGGTAGGTAGTAACTGGGCTGGTTATAGTACAGTAGTTAACACTGGTTCATGTTGATGTGGTGATGGTAGGTAGTAACTGGGCTGGTTATAATACAGTAGTTAACACTGGTTCATGTTGATGTGATGATGATAGTAACTGGGCTGGTTATAATACAGTAGTTAACACTGGTTCATGTTGATGTGGTGATGGTAGTAACTGGGCTGGTTATAATACAGTAGTTAACACTGGTTCATGTTGATGTGGTGATGATGGTAGGTAGTAACTGGGCTGGTTATAATACAGTAGTTAACACTGGTTCATGTTGATGTGGTGATGGTAGGTAGTAACTGGGCTGGTTATAATACAGTAGTTAACACTGGTTCATGTTGATGTGGTGATGATAGTAACTGGGCTGGTTATAATACAGTAGTTAACACTGGTTCATGTTGATGTGGTGATGGTAGGTAGTAACTGGGCTGGTTAAAATACAGTAGTTAACACTGGTTCATGTTGATGTGATGATGATAGTAACTGGGCTGGTTATAATACAGTAGTTAACACTGGTTGATGTGATGATTGTAGTAACTGGGCTGGTTATAATACAGTAGTTAACACTGGTTCATGTTGATGTGATGATGATAGTAACTGGGCTGGTTATAATACAGTAGTTAACACTGGTTCATGTTGATGTGGTGATGGTAGTAACTGGGCTGGTTATAATACAGTAGTTAACACTGGTTCATGTTGATGTGGTGATGGTAGTAACTGGGCTGGTTATAATACAGTAGTTAACACTGGTTCATGTTGATGTGGTGATGGTAGGTAGTAACTGGGCTGGTTATAATACAGTAGTTAACACTGGTTCATGTTGATGTGGTGATGATGGTAGGTAGTAACTGGGCTGGTTATAATACAGTAGTTAACACTGGTTCATGTTGATGTGGTGATGATAGTAACTGGGCTGGTTATAATACAGTAGTTAACACTGGTTCATGTTGATGTGGTGATGGTAGTAACTGGGCTGGTTATAATACAGTAGTTAACACTGGTTCATCTTGATGTGGTGATGGTAGGTAGTAACTGGGCTGGTTATAATACAGTAGTTAACACTGGTTCATGTTGATGTGGTGATGGTAGTAACTGGGCTGGTTATAATACAGTAGTTAACACTGGTTCATGTTGATGTGGTGATGATGGTAGGTAGTAACTGGGGTGGTTATAATACTGTAGTTAACACTGGTTCATGTTGATGTGGTGATGATGGTAGGTAGTAACTGGGCTGGTTATAAAACAGTAGTTAACACTGGTTCATGTTGATGTGGTGATGATGGTAGGTAGTAACTGGGCTGGTTATAAAACAGTAGTTAACACTGGTTCATGTTGATGTGGTGATGGTAGTAACTGGGCTGGTTATAATACAGTAGTTAACACTGGTTCATGTTGATGTGGTGATGGTAGTAACTGGGCTGGTTATAATACAGTAGTTAACTCTGGTTCATGTTGATGTGGTGATGGTAGTAACTGGGCTGGTTATAATACAGTAGTTAACACTGGTTCATGTTGATGTGATGGTAGTAACTGGGCTGGTTATAATATAGTAGTTAACACTGGTTCATGTTGATGTGGTGATGGTAGTAACTGGGCTGGTTATAATACATTAGTTAACACTGGTTCATGTTGATGTGGTGATGATGGTAGGTAGTAACTGGGCTGGTTATAAAACAGTAGTTAACACTGGTTCATGTTGATGTGGTGATGGTAGTAACTGGGCTGGTTATAATACAGTAGTTAACACTGGTTCATGTTGATGTGGTGATGGTAGTAACTGGGCTGGTTATAATACAGTAGTTAACACTGGTTCATGTTGATGTGGTGATGGTAGTAACTGGGCTGGTTATAATACAGTAGTTAACACTGGTTGACGTTGATGTGGTGATGATGGTAGGTAGTAACTGGGCTGGTTATAATATAGTAGTTAACACTGGTTCATGTTGATGTGATGATGGTAGGTAGTAACTGGGCTGGTTATAATACAGTAGTTAACACTGGTTCATGTTGATGTGGTGATGATGGTAGGTAGTAACTGGGCTGGTTATAATACAGTAGTTAACACTGGTTCATGTTGATGTGGTGATGATTGTAGGTAGTAACTGGGCTGGTTATAATACAGTAGTTAACACTGGTTCACGTTGATGTGGTGATGATGGTAGGTAGTAACTGGGCTGGTTATAGTACAGTAGTTAACACTGGTTCATGTTGATGTGGTGATGGTAGGTAGTAACTGGGCTGGTTATAATACAGTAGTTAACACTGGTTCATGTTGATGTGGTGATGGTAGTAACTGGGCTGGTTATAATACAGTAGTTAACACTGGTTCATGTTGATGTGGTGATGATGGTAGGTAGTAACTGGGCTGGTTATAATACAGTAGTTAACACTGGTTCATGTTGATGTGGTGATGATAGTAACTGGGCTGGTTATAATACAGTAGTTAACACTGGTTCATGTTGATGTGGTGATGGTAGTAACTGGGCTGGTTATAATACAGTAGTTAACACTGGTTCATGTTGATGGTAGGTAGTAACTGGGCTGGTTATAATACAGTAGTTAACACTGGTTCATCTTGATGTGGTGATGGTAGGTAGTAACTGGGCTGGTTATAATACAGTAGTTAACACTGGTTCATGTTGATGTGGTGATGGTAGTAACTGGGCTGGTTATAATACAGTAGTTAACACTGGTTCATGTTGATGTGGTGATGATGGTAGGTAGTAACTGGGCTGGTTATAATACAGTAGTTAACACTGGTTCATGTTGATGTGGTGATGGTAGTAACTGGGCTGGTTATAATACAGTAGTTAACACTGGTTCATGTTGATGTGGTGATGATTGTAGGTAGTAACTGGGCTGGTTATAATACAGTAGTTAACACTGGTTCACGTTGATGTGGTGATGATGGTAGGTAGTAACTGGGCTGGTTATAGTACAGTAGTTAACACTGGTTCATGTTGATGTGGTGATGGTAGGTAGTAACTGGGCTGGTTATAATACAGTAGTTAACACTGGTTCATGTTGATGTGATGATGATAGTAACTGGGCTGGTTATAATACAGTAGTTAACACTGGTTCATGTTGATGTGGTGATGATGGTAGGTAGTAACTGGGCTGGTTATAATACAGTAGTTAACACTGGTTCATGTTGATGTGGTGATGGTAGGTAGTAACTGGGCTGGTTATAATACAGTAGTTAACACTGGTTCATGTTGATGTGGTGATGGTAGGTAGTAACTGGGCTGGTTATAATACAGTAGTTAACACTGGTTCATGTTGATGTGGTGATGATGGTAGGTAGTAACTGGGCTGGTTATAATACAGTAGTTAACACTGGTTGATGTGGTGATGATAGTAACTGGGCTGGTTATAATACAGTAGTTAACACTGGTTCATGTTGATGTGGTGATGGTAGTAACTGGGCTGGTTATAATACAGTAGTTAACACTGGTTCATGTTGATGGTAGGTAGTAACTGGGCTGGTTATAATACAGTAGTTAACACTGGTTCATCTTGATGTGGTGATGGTAGGTAGTAACTGGGCTGGTTATAATACAGTAGTTAACACTGGTTCATGTTGATGTGGTGATGGTAGTAACTGGGCTGGTTATAATACAGTAGTTAACACTGGTTCATGTTGATGTGGTGATGGTAGTAACTGGGCTGGTTATAGTACAGTAGTTAACACTGGTTCATGTTGATGTGGTGATGATGGTAGGTAGTAACTGGGGTGGTTATAATACTGTAGTTAACACTGGTTCATGTTGATGGTAGGTAGTAACTGGGCTGTTTATAATACAGTAGTTAACACTGGTTCATGTTGATGTGGTGATGATGGTAGGTAGTAACTGGGCTGGTTATAATACAGTAGTTAACACTGGTTGATGTGGTGATGATAGGTAGTAACTGGGCTGGTTATAATATAGTAGTTAACACTGGTTCATGTGATGATGATGATGGTAGTAACTGGGCTGGTTATAATATAGTAGTTAACACTGGTTCATGTTGATGTGGTGATGGTAGTAACTGGGCTGGTTATAATATAGTAGTTAACACTGGTTCATGTTGATGTGATGATGGTAGTAACTGGGCTGGTTATAATACAGTAGTTAACACTGGTTCATGTTGATGTGATGGTAGTAACTGGGCTGTTTATAATACAGTAGTTAACACTGGTTCATGTTGATGTGGTGATGATGGTAGGTAGTAACTGGGGTGGTTATAATACAGTAGTTAACACTGGTTCATGTTGATGTGGTGATGGTAGTAACTGGGCTGGTTATAATATAGTAGTTAACACTGGTTCATGTTGATGTGGTGATGGTAGTAACTGGGCTGGTTATAATACAGTAGTTAACACTGGTTCATGTGATGATGATGATGGTAGTAACTGGGCTGGTTATAATATAGTAGTTAACACTGGTTCATGTTGATGTGATGGTAGTAACTGGGCTGGTTATAATACAGTAGTTAACACTGGTTCATGTGATGATGATGATGGTAGTAACTGGGCTGGTTATAATATAGTAGTTAACACTGGTTCATGTGATGATGATGATGATGGTAGTAACTGGGCTGGTTATAATACAGTAGTTAACACTGGTTCATCTTGATGTGGTGATGGTAGGTAGTAACTGGGCTGGTTATAATACAGTAGTTAACACTGGTTCATGTTGATGTGGTGATGATGGTAGGTAGTAACTGGGCTGGTTATAATATAGTAGTTTACACTGGTTCATGTTGATGTGGTGATGGTAGTAACTGGGCTGGTTATAATACAGTAGTTAACACTGGTTCATGTTGATGTGATGATGGTAGGTAGTAACTGGGCTGGTTATAGTACAGTAGTTAACACTGGTTCATGTTGATGGTAGGTAGTAACTGGGCTGGTTATAATACAGTAGTTAACACTGGTTCACGTTGATGTGGTGATGATGGTAGGTAGTAACTGGGCTGGTTATAGTACAGTAGTTAACACTGGTTCATGTTGATGTGGTGATGGTAGGTAGTAACTGGGCTGGTTATAATACAGTAGTTAACACTGGTTCATGTTGATGTGATGATGATAGTAACTGGGCTGGTTATAATACAGTAGTTAACACTGGTTCATGTTGATGTGGTGATGGTAGTAACTGGGCTGGTTATAATACAGTAGTTAACACTGGTTCATGTTGATGTGGTGATGATGGTAGGTAGTAACTGGGCTGGTTATAATACAGTAGTTAACACTGGTTCATGTTGATGTGGTGATGATAGTAACTGGGCTGGTTATAATACAGTAGTTAACACTGGTTCATGTTGATGTGGTGATGGTAGTAACTGGGCTGGTTATAATACAGTAGTTAACACTGGTTCATGTTGATGGTAGGTAGTAACTGGGCTGGTTATAATACAGTAGTTAACACTGGTTCATCTTGATGTGGTGATGGTAGGTAGTAACTGGGCTGGTTATAATACAGTAGTTAACACTGGTTCATGTTGATGTGGTGATGGTAGTAACTGGGCTGGTTATAATACAGTAGTTAACACTGGTTCATGTTGATGTGGTGATGATGGTAGGTAGTAACTGGGCTGGTTATAATACAGTAGTTAACACTGGTTCATGTTGATGTGGTGATGGTAGTAACTGGGCTGGTTATAATACAGTAGTTAACACTGGTTCATGTTGATGTGGTGATGATTGTAGGTAGTAACTGGGCTGGTTATAATACAGTAGTTAACACTAGTTCACGTTGATGTGGTGATGATGGTAGGTAGTAACTGGGCTGGTTATAGTACAGTAGTTAACACTGGTTCATGTTGATGTGGTGATGGTAGGTAGTAACTGGGCTGGTTATAATACAGTAGTTAACACTGGTTCATGTTGATGTGATGATGATAGTAACTGGGCTGGTTATAATACAGTAGTTAACACTGGTTCATGTTGATGTGGTGATGGTAGTAACTGGGCTGGTTATAATACAGTAGTTAACACTGGTTCATGTTGATGTGGTGATGATGGTAGGTAGTAACTGGGCTGGTTATAATACAGTAGTTAACACTGGTTCATGTTGATGTGGTGATGGTAGGTAGTAACTGGGCTGGTTATAATACAGTAGTTAACACTGGTTCATGTTGATGTGGTGATGATAGTAACTGGGCTGGTTATAATACAGTAGTTAACACTGGTTCATGTTGATGTGGTGATGGTAGTAACTGGGCTGGTTATAATACAGTAGTTAACACTGGTTCATCTTGATGTGGTGATGGTAGGTAGTAACTGGGCTGGTTATAATACAGTAGTTAACACTGGTTCATGTTGATGTGGTGATGGTAGTAACTGGGCTGGTTATAATACAGTAGTTAACACTGGTTCATGTTGATGTGGTGATGATGGTAGGTAGTAACTGGGGTGGTTATAATACTGTAGTTAACACTGGTTCATGTTGATGTGGTGATGATGGTAGGTAGTAACTGGGCTGGTTATAAAACAGTAGTTAACACTGGTTCATGTTGATGTGGTGATGATGGTAGGTAGTAACTGGGCTGGTTATAAAACAGTAGTTAACACTGGTTCATGTTGATGTGGTGATGGTAGTAACTGGGCTGGTTATAATACAGTAGTTAACACTGGTTCATGTTGATGTGGTGATGGTAGTAACTGGGCTGGTTATAATACAGTAGTTAACTCTGGTTCATGTTGATGTGGTGATGGTAGTAACTGGGCTGGTTATAATACAGTAGTTAACACTGGTTCATGTTGATGTGATGGTAGTAACTGGGCTGGTTATAATATAGTAGTTAACACTGGTTCATGTTGATGTGGTGATGGTAGTAACTGGGCTGGTTATAATACATTAGTTAACACTGGTTCATGTTGATGTGGTGATGATGGTAGGTAGTAACTGGGCTGGTTATAAAACAGTAGTTAACACTAGTTCATGTTGATGTGGTGATGGTAGTAACTGGGCTGGTTATAATACAGTAGTTAACACTGGTTCATGTTGATGTGGTGATGGTAGTAACTGGGCTGGTTATAATACAGTAGTTAACACTGGTTCATGTTGATGTGGTGATGGTAGTAACTGGGCTGGTTATAATACAGTAGTTAACACTGGTTGACGTTGATGTGGTGATGATGGTAGGTAGTAACTGGGCTGGTTATAATATAGTAGTTAACACTGGTTCATGTTGATGTGATGATGGTAGGTAGTAACTGGGCTGGTTATAATACAGTAGTTAACACTGGTTCATGTTGATGTGGTGATGGTAGTAACTGGGCTGGTTATAATACAGTAGTTAACACTGGTTCATGTTGATGTGGTGATGATTGTAGGTAGTAACTGGGCTGGTTATAATACAGTAGTTAACACTGGTTCATGTTGATATGGTGATGATTGTAGGTAGTAACTGGGCTGGTTATAATACAGTAGTTAACACTGGTTCATGTTGATGTGGTGATGATAGTAACTGGGCTGGTTATAATACAGTAGTTAACACTGGTTCATGTTGATGTGGTGATGGTAGTAACTGGGCTGGTTATAATACAGTAGTTAACACTGGTTCATGTTGATGTGGTGATGGTAGGTAGTAACTGGGCTGGTTATAGTACAGTAGTTAACACTGGTTCATGTTGATGTGGTGATGGTAGGTAGTAACTGGGCTGGTTATAATACAGTAGTTAACACTGGTTCATGTTGATGTGGTGATGGTAGTAACTGGGCTGGTTATAATACAGTAGTTAACACTGGTTCATGTTGATGTGGTGATGATGGTAGGTAGTAACTGGGCTGGTTATAATACAGTAGTTAACACTGGTTCATGTTGATGTGGTGATGATAGTAACTGGGCTGGTTATAATACAGTAGTTAACACTGGTTCATGTTGATGTGGTGATGGTAGTAACTGGGCTGGTTATAATACAGTAGTTAACACTGGTTCATGTTGATGGTAGGTAGTAACTGGGCTGGTTATAATACAGTAGTTAACACTGGTTCATCTTGATGTGGTGATGGTAGGTAGTAACTGGGCTGGTTATAATACAGTAGTTAACACTGGTTCATGTTGATGTGGTGATGGTAGTAACTGGGCTGGTTATAATACAGTAGTTAACACTGGTTCATGTTGATGTGGTGATGATGGTAGGTAGTAACTGGGCTGGTTATAATACAGTAGTTAACACTGGTTCATGTTGATGTGGTGATGGTAGTAACTGGGCTGGTTATAATACAGTAGTTAACACTGGTTCATGTTGATGTGGTGATGATTGTAGGTAGTAACTGGGCTGGTTATAATACAGTAGTTAACACTGGTTCACGTTGATGTGGTGATGATGGTAGGTAGTAACTGGGCTGGTTATAGTACAGTAGTTAACACTGGTTCATGTTGATGTGGTGATGGTAGGTAGTAACTGGGCTGGTTATAATACAGTAGTTAACACTGGTTCATGTTGATGTGATGATGATAGTAACTGGGCTGGTTATAATACAGTAGTTAACACTGGTTCATGTTGATGTGGTGATGATGGTAGGTAGTAACTGGGCTGGTTATAATACAGTAGTTAACACTGGTTCATGTTGATGTGGTGATGGTAGGTAGTAACTGGGCTGGTTATAATACAGTAGTTAACACTGGTTCATGTTGATGTGGTGATGGTAGGTAGTAACTGGGCTGGTTATAATACAGTAGTTAACACTGGTTCATGTTGATGTGGTGATGATGGTAGGTAGTAACTGGGCTGGTTATAATACAGTAGTTAACACTGGTTCATGTTGATGTGGTGATGATAGTAACTGGGCTGGTTATAATACAGTAGTTAACACTGGTTCATGTTGATGTGGTGATGGTAGTAACTGGGCTGGTTATAATACAGTAGTTAACACTGGTTCATGTTGATGGTAGGTAGTAACTGGGCTGGTTATAATACAGTAGTTAACACTGGTTCATCTTGATGTGGTGATGGTAGGTAGTAACTGGGCTGGTTATAATACAGTAGTTAACACTGGTTCATGTTGATGTGGTGATGGTAGTAACTGGGCTGGTTATAATACAGTAGTTAACACTGGTTCATGTTGATGTGGTGATGGTAGTAACTGGGCTGGTTATAGTACAGTAGTTAACACTGGTTCATGTTGATGTGGTGATGATGGTAGGTAGTAACTGGGGTGGTTATAATACTGTAGTTAACACTGGTTCATGTTGATGGTAGGTAGTAACTGGGCTGGTTATAATACAGTAGTTAACACTGGTTCATGTTGATGTGATGATGGTAGTAACTGGGCTGGTTATAATACAGTAGTTAACACTGGTTCATGTTGATGTGGTGATGATGGTAGGTAATAACTGGGCTGGTTATAGTACAGTAGTTAACACTGGTTCATGTTGATGTGGTGATGATAGTAACTGGGCTGGTTATAATACAGTAGTTAACACTGGTTCATGTTGATGTGATGGTAGTAACTGGGCTGGTTATAATACAGTAGTTAACACTGGTTCATGTTGATGTGGTGATGGTAGGTAGTAACTGGGCTGGTTATAATACAGTAGTTAACACTGGTTCATGTTGATGTGATGATGATAGTAACTGGGCTGGTTATAATACAGTAGTTAACACTGGTTCATGTTGATGTGGTGATGATGGTAGGTAGTAACTGGGCTGGTTATAGTACAGTAGTTAACACTGGTTCATGTTGATGTGGTGATGATAGTAACTGGGCTGGTTATAATACAGTAGTTAACACTGGTTCATGTTGATGGTAGGTAGTAACTGGGCTGGTTATAATACAGTAGTTAACACTGGTTCATCTTGATGTGGTGATGGTAGGTAGTAACTGGGCTGGTTATAATACAGTAGTTAACACTGGTTCATGTTGATGTGGTGATGGTAGTAACTGGGCTGGTTATAATACAGTAGTTAACACTGGTTCATGTTGATGGTAGGTAGTAACTGGGCTGGTTATAATACAGTAGTTAACACTGGTTCATCTTGATGTGGTGATGGTAGGTAGTAACTGGGCTGGTTATAATACAGTAGTTAACACTGGTTCATCTTGATGTGGTGATGGTAGGTAGTAACTGGGCTGGTTATAATACAGTAGTTAACACTGGTTCATGTTGATGTGGTGATGGTAGGTAGTAACTGGGCTGGTTATAATACAGTAGTTAACACTGGTTCATGTTGATGTGGTGATGGTAGTAACTGGGCTGGTTATAATACAGTAGTTAACACTGGTTCATGTTGATGTGGTGATGATGGTAGGTAGTAACTGGGCTGGTTATAATACAGTAGTTAACACTGGTTCATGTTGATGTGATGATGATAGTAACTGGGCTGGTTATAATACAGTAGTTAACACTGGTTCATGTTGATGTGATGATGGTAGGTAGTAACTGGGCTGGTTATAATACAGTAGTTAACACTGGTTCATGTTGATGTGGTGATGGTAGGTAGTAACTGGGCTGGTTATAATACAGTAGTTAACACTGGTTGATGTGATGATTGTAGTAACTGGGCTGGTTATAATACAGTAGTTAACACTGGTTCATGTTGATGTGGTGATGGTAGTAACTGGGCTGGTTATAATACAGTAGTTAACACTGGTTCATGTTGATGTGGTGATGGTAGGTAGTAACTGGGCTGGTTATAATACAGTAGTTAACACTGGTTCATGTTGATGTGGTGATGATGGTAGGTAGTAACTGGGCTGGTTATAATACTGTAGTTAACACTGGTTCATGTTGATGTGATGGTAGTAACTGGGCTGTTTATAATACAGTAGTTAACACTGGTTCATGTTGATGTGGTGATGATGGTAGGTAGTAACTGGGCTGGTTATAATACAGTAGTTAACACTGGTTGATGTGGTGATGATAGGTAGTAACTGGGCTGGTTATAATATAGTAGTTAACACTGGTTCATGTGATGATGATGATGGTAGTAACTGGGCTGGTTATAATATAGTAGTTAACACTGGTTCATGTTGATGTGGTGATGGTAGTAACTGGGCTGGTTATAATATAGTAGTTAACACTGGTTCATGTTGATGTGATGATGGTAGTAACTGGGCTGGTTATAATACAGTAGTTAACACTGGTTCATGTTGATGTGATGGTAGTAACTGGGCTGTTTATAATACAGTAGTTAACACTGGTTCATGTTGATGTGGTGATGATGGTAGGTAGTAACTGGGGTGGTTATAATACAGTAGTTAACACTGGTTCATGTTGATGTGGTGATGGTAGTAACTGGGCTGGTTATAATATAGTAGTTAACACTGGTTCATGTTGATGTGGTGATGGTAGTAACTGGGCTGGTTATAATACAGTAGTTAACACTGGTTCATGTGATGATGATGATGGTAGTAACTGGGCTGGTTATAATATCGTAGTTAACACTGGTTCATGTTGATGTGATGGTAGTAACTGGGCTGGTTATAATACAGTAGTTAACACTGGTTCATGTGATGATGATGATGGTAGTAACTGGGCTGGTTATAATATAGTAGTTAACACTGGTTCATGTGATGATGATGATGATGGTAGTAACTGGGCTGGTTATAATACAGTAGTTAACACTGGTTCATCTTGATGTGGTGATGGTAGGTAGTAACTGGGCTGGTTATAATACAGTAGTTAACACTGGTTCATGTTGATGTGGTGATGATGGTAGGTAGTAACTGGGCTGGTTATAATATAGTAGTTAACACTGGTTCATGTTGATGTGGTGATGGTAGTAACTGGGCTGGTTATAATACAGTAGTTAACACTGGTTCATGTTGATGTGATGATGGTAGGTAGTAACTGGGCTGGTTATAGTACAGTAGTTAACACTGGTTCATGTTGATGTGGTGATGGTAGGTAGTAACTGGGCTGGTTATAATACAGTAGTTAACACTGGTTCATGTTGATGTGATGATGATAGTAACTGGGCTGGTTATAATACAGTAGTTAACACTGGTTCATGTTGATGTGGTGATGGTAGTAACTGGGCTGGTTATAATACAGTAGTTAACACTGGTTCATGTTGATGTGGTGATGATGGTAGGTAGTAACTGGGCTGGTTATAATACAGTAGTTAACACTGGTTCATGTTGATGTGGTGATGATAGTAACTGGGCTGGTTATAATACAGTAGTTAACACTGGTTCATGTTGATGTGGTGATGGTAGTAACTGGGCTGGTTATAATACAGTAGTTAACACTGGTTCATGTTGATGGTAGGTAGTAACTGGGCTGGTTATAATACAGTAGTTAACACTGGTTCATCTTGATGTGGTGATGGTAGGTAGTAACTGGGCTGGTTATAATACAGTAGTTAACACTGGTTCATGTTGATGTGGTGATGGTAGTAACTGGGCTGGTTATAATACAGTAGTTAACACTGGTTCATGTTGATGTGGTGATGATGGTAGGTAGTAACTGGGCTGGTTATAATACAGTAGTTAACACTGGTTCATGTTGATGTGGTGATGGTAGTAACTGGGCTGGTTATAATACAGTAGTTAACACTGGTTCATGTTGATGTGGTGATGATTGTAGGTAGTAACTGGGCTGGTTATAATACAGTAGTTAACACTGGTTCACGTTGATGTGGTGATGATGGTAGGTAGTAACTGGGCTGGTTATAGTACAGTAGTTAACACTGGTTCATGTTGATGTGGTGATGGTAGGTAGTAACTGGGCTGGTTATAATACAGTAGTTAACACTGGTTCATGTTGATGTGATGATGATAGTAACTGGGCTGGTTATAATACAGTAGTTAACACTGGTTCATGTTGATGTGGTGATGGTAGTAACTGGGCTGGTTATAATACAGTAGTTAACACTGGTTCATGTTGATGTGGTGATGATGGTAGGTAGTAACTGGGCTGGTTATAATACAGTAGTTAACACTGGTTCATGTTGATGTGGTGATGGTAGGTAGTAACTGGGCTGGTTATAATACAGTAGTTAACACTGGTTCATGTTGATGTGGTGATGATAGTAACTGGGCTGGTTATAATACAGTAGTTAACACTGGTTCATGTTGATGTGGTGATGGTAGTAACTGGGCTGGTTATAATACAGTAGTCAACACTGGTTCATGTTGATGGTAGGTAGTAACTGGGCTGGTTATAATACAGTAGTTAACACTGGTTCATCTTGATGTGGTGATGGTAGGTAGTAACTGGGCTGGTTATAATACAGTAGTTAACACTGGTTCATGTTGATGTGGTGATGGTAGTAACTGGGCTGGTTATAATACAGTAGTTAACACTGGTTCATGTTGATGTGGTGATGGTAGTAACTGGGCTGGTTATAGTACAGTAGTTAACACTGGTTCATGTTGATGTGGTGATGATGGTAGGTAGTAACTGGGGTGGTTATAATACTGTAGTTAACACTGGTTCATGTTGATGGTAGGTAGTAACTGGGCTGGTTATAATACAGTAGTTAACACTGGTTCATGTTGATGTGGTGATGGTAGTAACTGGGCTGGTTATAATACAGTAGTTAACACTGGTTCATGTTGATGTGGTGATGGTAGTAACTGGGGTGGTTATAATACTGTAGTTAACACTGGTTCATGTTGATGGTAGGTAGTAACTGGGCTGTTTATAATACAGTAGTTAACACTGGTTCATGTTGATGTGATGATGGTAGTAACTGGGCTGGTTATAATACAGTAGTTAACACTGGTTCATGTTGATGTGGTGATGGTAGTAACTGGGCTGGTTATAATACAGTAGTTAACACTGGTTCATGTTGATGTGATGATGGTAGTAACTGGGCTGTTTATAATACAGTAGTTAACACTGGTTCATGTTGATGTGATGGTAGTAACTGGGCTGGTTATAATACAGTAGTTAACACTGGTTCATGTTGATGTGGTGATGGTAGGTAGTAACTGGGCTGGTTATAATACAGTAGTTAACACTGGTTCATGTTGATGTGATGATGATAGTAACTGGGCTGGTTATAATACAGTAGTTAACACTGGTTCATGTTGATGTGGTGATGGTAGTAACTGGGCTGGTTATAATACAGTAGTTAACACTGGTTCATGTTGATGTGGTGATGATGGTAGGTAGTAACTGGGCTGGTTATAATACAGTAGTTAACACTGGTTCATGTTGATGTGGTGATGGTAGTAACTGGGCTGGTTATAATACAGTAGTTAACACTGGTTCATGTTGATGTGGTGATGATTGTAGGTAGTAACTGGGCTGGTTATAATACAGTAGTTAACACTGGTTCACGTTGATGTGGTGATGATGGTAGGTAGTAACTGGGCTGGTTATAGTACAGTAGTTAACACTGGTTCATGTTGATGTGGTGATGGTAGTAACTGGGCTGGTTATAATACAGTAGTTAACACTGGTTCATGTTGATGTGATGATGATAGTAACTGGGCTGGTTATAATACAGTAGTTAACACTGGTTCATGTTGATGTGGTGATGGTAGTAACTGGGCTGGTTATAATACAGTAGTTAACACTGGTTCATGTTGATGTGGTGATGATGGTAGGTAGTAACTGGGCTGGTTATAATACAGTAGTTAACACTGGTTCATGTTGATGTGGTGATGGTAGGTAGTAACTGGGCTGGTTATAATACAGTAGTTAACACTGGTTCATGTTGATGTGGTGATGATAGTAACTGGGCTGGTTATAATACAGTAGTTAACACTGGTTCATGTTGATGTGGTGATGGTAGTAACTGGGCTGGTTATAATACAGTAGTTAACACTGGTTCATGTTGATGGTAGGTAGTAACTGGGCTGGTTATAATACAGTAGTTAACACTGGTTCATCTTGATGTGGTGATGGTAGGTAGTAACTGGGCTGGTTATAATACAGTAGTTAACACTGGTTCATGTTGATGTGGTGATGGTAGTAACTGGGCTGGTTATAATACAGTAGTTAACACTGGTTGATGTTGATGTGGTGATGGTAGTAACTGGGCTGGTTATAATACAGTAGTTAACACTGGTTCATGTTGATGTGGTGATGATTGTAGGTAGTAACTGGGCTGGTTATAATACAGTAGTTAACACTGGTTCACGTTGATGTGGTGATGATGGTAGGTAGTAACTGGGCTGGTTATAGTACAGTAGTTAACACTGGTTCATGTTGATGTGGTGATGGTAGGTAGTAACTGGGCTGGTTATAATACAGTAGTTAACACTGGTTCATGTTGATGTGATGATGATAGTAACTGGGCTGGTTATAATACAGTAGTTAACACTGGTTCATGTTGATGTGATGATGATAGTAACTGGGCTGGTTATAATACAGTAGTTAACACTGGTTCATGTTGATGTGGTGATGGTAGTAACTGGGCTGGTTATAATACAGTAGTTAACACTGGTTCATGTTGATGTGGTGATGATTGTAGGTAGTAACTGGGCTGGTTATAATACAGTAGTTAACACTGGTTCACGTTGATGTGGTGATGATGGTAGGTAGTAACTGGGCTGGTTATAATACAGTAGTTAACACTGGTTCATGTTGATGTGGTGATGGTAGGTAGTAACTGGGCTGGTTATAATACAGTAGTTAACACTGGTTCATGTTGATGTGATGATGATAGTAACTGGGCTGGTTATAATACAGTAGTTAACACTGGTTCATGTTGATGTGGTAATGGTAGTAACTGGGCTGGTTATAATACAGTAGTTAACACTGGTTCATGTTGATGTGATGATGATAGTAACTGGGCTGGTTATAATACAGTAGTTAACACTGGTTCATGTTGATGTGGTGATGGTAGTAACTGGGCTGGTTATAATACAGTAGTTAACACTGGTTCATGTTGATGTGGTGATGATGGTAGGTAGTAACTGGGCTGGTTATAATACAGTAGTTAACACTGGTTCATGTTGATGTGGTGATGGTAGTAACTGGGCTGGTTATAATACAGTAGTTAACACTGGTTCATGTTGATGTGGTGATGATGGTAGGTAGTAACTGGGCTGGTTATAATACAGTAGTTAACACTGGTTCATGTTGATGTGGTGATGGTAGGTAGTAACTGGGCTGGTTATAATACAGTAGTTAACACTGGTTCATGTTGATGTGGTGATGGTAGTAACTGGGCTGGTTATAATACAGTAGTTAACACTGGTTCATGTTGATGGTAGGTAGTAACTGGGCTGGTTATAATACAGTAGTTAACACTGGTTCATCTTGATGTGGTGATGGTAGGTAGTAACTGGGCTGGTTATAATACAGTAGTTAACACTGGTTCATGTTGATGTGGTGATGGTAGTAACTGGGCTGGTTATAATACAGTAGTTAACACTGGTTCATGTTGATGTGGTGATGATGGTAGGTAGTAACTGGGGTGGTTATAATACTGTAGTTAACACTGGTTCATGTTGATGGTAGGTAGTAACTGGGCTGGTTATAATACAGTAGTTAACACTGGTTCATGTTGATGTGGTGATGGTAGTAACTGGGCTGGTTATAATACAGTAGTTAACACTGGTTCATGTTGATGTGGTGATGGTAGTAACTGGGGTGGTTATAATACTGTAGTTAACACTGGTTCATGTTGATGGTAGGTAGTAACTGGGCTGTTTATAATACAGTAGTTAACACTGGTTCATGTTGATGTGATGATGGTAGTAACTGGGCTGTTTATAATACAGTAGTTAACACTGGTTCATGTTGATGTGATGGTAGTAACTGGGCTGGTTATAATACAGTAGTTAACACTGGTTCATGTTGATGTGATGATGATAGTAACTGGGCTGGTTATAATACAGTAGTTAACACTGGTTCATGTTGATGTGGTGATGGTAGTAACTGGGCTGGTTATAATACAGTAGTTAACACTGGTTCATGTTGATGTGGTGATGATGGTAGGTAGTAACTGGGCTGGTTATAGTACAGTAGTTAACACTGGTTCATGTTGATGTGGTGATGATAGTAACTGGGCTGGTTATAATACAGTAGTTAACACTGGTTCATGTTGATGTGGTGATGGTAGTAACTGGGCTGGTTATAATACAGTAGTTAACACTGGTTCATGTTGATGGTAGGTAGTAACTGGGCTGGTTATAATACAGTAGTTAACACTGGTTCATCTTGATGTGGTGATGGTAGGTAGTAACTGGGCTGGTTATAATACAGTAGTTAACACTGGTTCATGTTGATGTGGTGATGGTAGTAACTGGGCTGGTTATAATACAGTAGTTAACACTGGTTCATGTTGATGTGGTGATGATGGTAGGTAGTAACTGGGCTGGTTATAATACAGTAGTTAACACTGGTTCATGTTGATGTGATGATGATAGTAACTGGGCTGGTTATAATACAGTAGTTAACACTGGTTGATGTGATGATTGTAGTAACTGGGCTGGTTATAATACAGTAGTTAACACTGGTTCATGTTGATGTGGTGATGGTAGTAACTGGGCTGGTTATAATACAGTAGTTAACACTGGTTCATGTTGATGGTAGGTAGTAACTGGGCTGGTTATAATACAGTAGTTAACACTGGTTCATCTTGATGTGGTGATGGTAGGTAGTAACTGGGCTGGTTATAATACAGTAGTTAACACTGTTTCATGTTGATGTGGTGATGGTAGTAACTGGGCTGGTTATAATACAGTAGTTAACACTGGTTCATGTTGATGTGGTGATGATGGTAGGTAGTAACTGGGCTGGTTATAATACAGTAGTTAACACTGGTTCATGTTGATGTGATGATGATAGTAACTGGGCTGGTTATAATACAGTAGTTAACACTGGTTGATGTGATGATTGTAGTAACTGGGCTGGTTATAATACAGTAGTTAACACTGGTTCATGTTGATGTGGTGATGGTAGTAACTGGGCTGGTTATAATACAGTAGTTAACACTGGTTCATGTTGATGTGGTGATGGTAGGTAGTAACTGGGCTGGTTATAATACAGTAGTTAACACTGGTTCATGTTGATGTGGTGATGATGGTAGGTAGTAACTGGGCTGGTTATAATACTGTAGTTAACACTGGTTCATGTTGATGTGATGGTAGTAACTGGGCTGTTTATAATACAGTAGTTAACACTGGTTCATGTTGATGTGGTGATGATGGTAGGTAGTAACTGGGCTGGTTATAATACAGTAGTTAACACTGGTTGATGTGGTGATGATAGGTAGTAACTGGGCTGGTTATAATATAGTAGTTAACACTGGTTCATGTGATGATGATGATGGTAGTAACTGGGCTGGTTATAATATAGTAGTTAACACTGGTTCATGTTGATGTGATGATGGTAGTAACTGGGCTGGTTATAATACAGTAGTTAACACTGGTTCATGTTGATGTGATGGTAGTAACTGGGCTGTTTATAATACAGTAGTTAACACTGGTTCATGTTGATGTGGTGATGATGGTAGGTAGTAACTGGGGTGGTTATAATACAGTAGTTAACACTGGTTCATGTTGATGTGGTGATGGTAGTAACTGGGCTGGTTATAATATAGTAGTTAACACTGGTTCATGTTGATGTGGTGATGGTAGTAACTGGGCTGGTTATAATATAGTAGTTAACACTGGTTCATGTTGATGTGGTGATGGTAGTAACTGGGCTGGTTATAATACAGTAGTTAACACTGGTTCATGTGATGATGATGATGGTAGTAACTGGGCTGGTTATAATATAGTAGTTAACACTGGTTCATGTTGATGTGATGGTAGTAACTGGGCTGGTTATAATACAGTAGTTAACACTGGTTCATCTTGATGTGGTGATGGTAGGTAGTAACTGGGCTGGTTATAATACAGTAGTTAACACTGGTTCATGTTGATGTGGTGATGGTAGTAACTGGGCTAGTTATAATACAGTAGTTAACACTGGTTCATGTTGATGTGGTGATGATGGTAGGTAGTAACTGGGCTGGTTATAATACAGTAGTTAACACTGGTTCATGTTGATGTGGTGATGGTAGTAACTGGGCTGGTTATAATATAGTAGTTAACACTGGTTCATGTTGATGTGATGATGATGATAGTAACTGGGCTGGTTATAATACAGTAGTTAACACTGGTTGATGTGATGATTGTAGTAACTGGGCTGGTTATAATACAGTAGTTAACACTGGTTCATGTTGATGTGGTGATGGTAGTAACTGGGCTGGTTATAATACAGTAGTTAACACTGGTTCATGTTGATGTGGTGATGGTAGGTAGTAACTGGGCTGGTTATAATACAGTAGTTAACACTGGTTCATGTTGATGTGGTGATGGTAGTAACTGGGCTGGTTATAATATAGTAGTTAACACTGGTTCATGTTGATGTGATGATGATGATAGTAACTGGGCTGGTTATAATACAGTAGTTAACACTGGTTCATGTTGATGTGATGATGATAGTAACTGGGCTGGTTATAATACAGTAGTTAACACTGGTTCATGTTGATGTGGTGATGGTAGTAACTGGGCTGGTTATAATACAGTAGTTCACACTGGTTGATGTGATGATTGTAGTAACTGGGCTGGTTATAATACAGTAGTTAACACTGGTTCATGTTGATGTGGTGATGATGGTAGGTAGTAACTGGGCTGGTTATAATACAGTAGTTAACACTGGTTCATGTTGATGTGGTGATGGTAGGTAGTAACTGGGCTGGTTATAATACAGTAGTTAACACTGGTTCATGTTGATGGTAGGTAGTAACTGGGCTGGTTATAATACAGTAGTTAACACTGGTTCATGTTGATGGTAGGTAGTAACTGGGCTGTTTATAATACAGTAGTTAACACTGGTTCATGTTGATGTGATGATGGTAGTAACTGGGCTGTTTATAATACAGTAGTTAACACTGGTTCATGTTGATGTGATGGTAGTAACTGGGCTGGTTATAATACAGTAGTTAACACTGGTTCATGTTGATGTGGTGATGGTAGGTAGTAACTGGGCTGGTTATAATACAGTAGTTAACACTGGTTCATGTTGATGTGATGATGATAGTAACTGGGCTGGTTATAATACAGTAGTTAACACTGGTTCATGTTGATGTGGTGATGGTAGTAACTGGGCTGGTTATAATACAGTAGTTAACACTGGTTCATGTTGATGTGGTGATGATGGTAGGTAGTAACTGGGCTGGTTATAGTACAGTAGTTAACACTGGTTCATGTTGATGTGGTGATGATAGTAACTGGGCTGGTTATAATACAGTAGTTAACACTGGTTCATGTTGATGGTAGGTAGTAACTGGGCTGGTTATAATACAGTAGTTAACACTGGTTCATCTTGATGTGGTGATGGTAGGTAGTAACTGGGCTGGTTATAATACAGTAGTTAACACTGGTTCATGTTGATGTGGTGATGGTAGTAACTGGGCTGGTTATAATACAGTAGTTAACACTGGTTCATGTTGATGTGGTGATGATGGTAGGTAGTAACTGGGCTGGTTATAATACAGTAGTTAACACTGGTTCATGTTGATGTGATGGTAGTAACTGGGCTGTTTATAATACAGTAGTTAACACTGGTTCATGTTGATGTGGTGATGATGGTAGGTAGTAACTGGGCTGGTTACAATACAGTAGTTAACACTGGTTGATGTGGTGATGATAGGTAGTAACTGGGCTGGTTATAATATAGTAGTTAACACTGGTTCATGTGATGATGATGATGGTAGTAACTGGGCTGGTTATAATATAGTAGTTAACACTGGTTCATGTTGATGTGATGATGGTAGTAACTGGGCTGGTTATAATACAGTAGTTAACACTGGTTCATGTTGATGTGATGGTAGTAACTGGGCTGTTTATAATACAGTAGTTAACACTGGTTCATGTTGATGTGGTGATGATGGTAGGTAGTAACTGGGCTGGTTATAATACAGTAGTTAACACTGGTTGATGTGGTGATGATAGGTAGTAACTGGGCTGGTTATAATATAGTAGTTAACACTGGTTCATGTGATGATGATGATGGTAGTAACTGGGCTGGTTATAATATAGTAGTTAACACTGGTTCATGTTGATGTGATGATGGTAGTAACTGGGCTGGTTATAATACATTAGTTAACACTGGTTCATGTTGATGTGGTGATGATGGTAGGTAGTAACTGGGGTGGTTATAATACAGTAGTTAACACTGGTTCATGTTGATGTGGTGATGGTAGTAACTGGGCTGGTTATAATATAGTAGTTAACACTGGTTCATGTTGATGTGGTGATGGTAGTAACTGGGCTGGTTATAATATAGTAGTTAACACTGGTTCATGTTGATGTGGTGATGGTAGTAACTGGGCTGGTTATAATACAGTAGTTAACACTGGTTCATGTGATGATGATGATGGTAGTAACTGGGCTGGTTATAATATAGTAGTTAACACTGGTTCATGTTGATGTGATGGTAGTAACTGGGCTGGTTATAATACAGTAGTTAACACTGGTTCATCTTGATGTGGTGATGGTAGGTAGTAACTGGGCTGGTTATAATACAGTAGTTAACACTGGTTCATGTTGATGTGGTGATGGTAGTAACTGGGCTGGTTATAATACAGTAGTTAACACTGGTTGATGTGATGATTGTAGTAACTGGGCTGGTTATAATACAGTAGTTAACACTGGTTCATGTTGATGTGGTGATGGTAGGTAGTAACTGGGCTGGTTATAATACAGTAGTTAACACTGGTTCATCTTGATGTGGTGATGGTAGGTAGTAACTGGGCTGGTTATAATACAGTAGTTAACACTGGTTCATGTTGATGTGGTGATGGTAGTAACTGGGCTGGTTATAATACAGTAGTTAACACTGGTTCAAGTGATGATGATGATGGTAGTAACTGGGCTGGTTATAATATAGTAGTTAACACTGGTTCATGTTGATGTGATGGTAGTAACTGGGCTGGTTATAATACAGTAGTTAACACTGGTTCATGTTGATGTGATGATGATAGTAACTGGGCTGGTTATAATACAGTAGTTAACACTGGTTCATGTTGATGTGGTGATGATGGTAGGTAGTAACTGGGCTGGTTATAATACAGTAGTTAACACTGGTTCATGTTGATGTGGTGATGGTAGGTAGTAACTGGGCTGGTTATAATACAGTAGTTAACACTGGTTCATGTTGATGTGGTGATGATAGTAACTGGGCTGGTTATAATACAGTAGTTAACACTGGTTCATGTTGATGGTAGGTAGTAACTGGGCTGGTTATAATACAGTAGTTAACACTGGTTCATGTTGATGGTAGGTAGTAACTGGGCTGGTTATAATACAGTAGTTAACACTGGTTCATCTTGATGTGGTGATGGTAGGTAGTAACTGGGCTGGTTATAATACAGTAGTTAACACTGGTTCATGTTGATGTGGTGATGGTAGTAACTGGGCTGGTTATAATACAGTAGTTAACACTGGTTCATGTTGATGTGGTGATGGTAGTAACTGGGCTGGTTATAGTACAGTAGTTAACACTGGTTCATGTTGATGTGGTGATGATGGTAGGTAGTAACTGGGGTGGTTATAATACTGTAGTTAACACTGGTTCATGTTGATGGTAGGTAGTAACTGGGCTGGTTATAATACAGTAGTTAACACTGGTTCATGTTGATGTGGTGATGGTAGTAACTGGGCTGGTTATAATACAGTAGTTAACACTGGTTCATGTTGATGTGGTGATGGTAGTAACTGGGGTGGTTATAATACTGTAGTTAACACTGGTTCATGTTGATGGTAGGTAGTAACTGGGCTGTTTATAATACAGTAGTTAACACTGGTTCATGTTGATGTGATGATGGTAGTAACTGGGCTGTTTATAATACAGTAGTTAACACTGGTTCATGTTGATGTGATGATGGTAGGTAGTAACTGGGCTGGTTATAATACAGTAGTTAACACTGGTTCATGTTGATGTGGTGATGGTAGGTAGTAACTGGGCTGGTTATAATACAGTAGTTAACACTGGTTCATGTTGATGTGATGATGATAGTAACTGGGCTGGTTATAATACAGTAGTTAACACTGGTTCATGTTGATGTGGTGATGGTAGTAACTGGGCTGGTTATAATACAGTAGTTAACACTGGTTCATGTTGATGTGGTGATGATGGTAGGTAGTAACTGGGCTGGTTATAGTACAGTAGTTAACACTGGTTCATGTTGATGTGGTGATGATAGTAACTGGGCTGGTTATAATACAGTAGTTAACACTGGTTCATGTTGATGTGGTGATGGTAGTAACTGGGCTGGTTATAATACAGTAGTTAACACTGGTTCATGTTGATGTGGTGATGATGGTAGGTAGTAACTGGGCTGGTTATAATACAGTAGTTAACACTGGTTCATGTTGATGTGATGATGATAGTAACTGGGCTGGTTATAATACAGTAGTTAACACTGGTTGATGTGATGATTGTAGTAACTGGGCTGGTTATAATACAGTAGTTAACACTGGTTCATGTTGATGTGGTGATGGTAGTAACTGGGCTGGTTATAATACAGTAGTTAACACTGGTTCATGTTGATGTGGTGATGGTAGGTAGTAACTGGGCTGGTTATAATACAGTAGTTAACACTGGTTCATGTTGATGTGGTGATGATGGTAGGTAGTAACTGGGCTGGTTATAATACTGTAGTTAACACTGGTTCATGTTGATGTGATGGTAGTAACTGGGCTGTTTATAATACAGTAGTTAACACTGGTTCATGTTGATGTGGTGATGATGGTAGGTAGTAACTGGGCTGGTTATAATACAGTAGTTAACACTGGTTGATGTGGTGATGATAGGTAGTAACTGGGCTGGTTATAATATAGTAGTTAACACTGGTTCATGTGATGATGATGATGGTAGTAACTGGGCTGGTTATAATATAGTAGTTAACACTGGTTCATGTTGATGTGATGATGGTAGTAACTGGGCTGGTTATAATACAGTAGTTAACACTGGTTCATGTTGATGTGATGGTAGTAACTGGGCTGTTTATAATACAGTAGTTAACACTGGTTCATGTTGATGTGGTGATGATGGTAGGTAGTAACTGGGGTGGTTATAATACAGTAGTTAACACTGGTTCATGTTGATGTGGTGATGGTAGTAACTGGGCTGGTTATAATATAGTAGTTAACACTGGTTCATGTTGATGTGGTGATGGTAGTAACTGGGCTGGTTATAATATAGTAGTTAACACTGGTTCATGTTGATGTGGTGATGGTAGTAACTTGGCTGGTTATAATACAGTAGTTAACACTGGTTCATGTGATGATGATGATGGTAGTAACTGGGCTGGTTATAATATAGTAGTTAACACTGGTTCATGTTGATGTGATGGTAGTAACTGGGCTGGTTATAATACAGTAGTTAACACTGGTTCATGTTGATGTGGTGATGGTAGTAACTGGGCTGGTTATAATACAGTAGTTAACACTGGTTGATGTGATGATTGTAGTAACTGGGCTGGTTATAATACAGTAGTTAACTCTGGTTCATGATGATGTGGTGATGGTAGTAACTGGGCTGGTTATAATATAGTAGTTAACACTGGTTCATGTGATGATGATGATGGTAGTAACTGGGCTGGTTATAATACAGTAGTTAACACTGGTTCATGTTGATGTGGTGATGGTAGTAACTGGGCTGGTTATAATACAGTAGTTAACACTGGTTCATGTTGATGGTAGGTAGTAACTGGGCTGGTTATAATACAGTAGTTAACACTGGTTCATGTTGATGTGGTGATGATGGTAGGTAGTAACTGGGCTGGTTATAATACAGTAGTTAACACTGGTTCATGTTGATGTGGTGATGGTAGGTAGTAACTGGGCTGGTTATAATACAGTAGTTAACACTGGTTCATGTTGATGTGGTGATGATAGTAACTGGGCTGGTTATAATACAGTAGTTAACACTGGTTCATGTTGATGTGGTGATGGTAGTAACTGGGCTGGTTATAATACAGTAGTTAACACTGGTTCATGTTGATGGTAGGTAGTAACTGGGCTGGTTATAATACAGTAGTTAACACTGGTTCATCTTGATGTGGTGATGGTAGGTAGTAACTGGGCTGGTTATAATACAGTAGTTAACACTGGTTCATGTTGATGTGGTGATGGTAGTAACTGGGCTGGTTATAGTACAGTAGTTAACACTGGTTCATGTTGATGTGGTGATGATGGTAGGTAGTAACTGGGGTGGTTATAATACTGTAGTTAACACTGGTTCATGTTGATGGTAGGTAGTAACTGGGCTGGTTATAATACAGTAGTTAACACTGGTTCATGTTGATGTGGTGATGGTAGTAACTGGGCTGGTTATAATACAGTAGTTAACACTGGTTCATGTTGATGTGGTGATGGTAGTAACTGGGGTGGTTATAATACTGTAGTTAACACTGGTTCATGTTGATGGTAGGTAGTAACTGGGCTGTTTATAATACAGTAGTTAACACTGGTTCATGTTGATGTGATGATGGTAGTAACTGGGCTGTTTATAATACAGTAGTTAACACTGGTTCATGTTGATGTGATGGTAGTAACTGGGCTGGTTATAATACAGTAGTTAACACTGGTTCATGTTGATGTGGTGATGGTAGTAACTGGGCTGGTTATAATACAGTAGTTAACACTGGTTCATGTTGATGTGGTGATGATGGTAGGTAGTAACTGGGCTGGTTATAGTACAGTAGTTAACACTGGTTCATGTTGATGTGGTGATGATAGTAACTGGGCTGGTTATAATACAGTAGTTAACACTGGTTCATGTTGATGTGGTGATGGTTGTAACTGGGCTGGTTATAATACAGTAGTTAACACTGGTTCATGTTGATGGTAGGTAGTAACTGGGCTGGTTATAATACAGTAGTTAACACTGGTTCATCTTGATGTGGTGATGGTAGGTAGTAACTGGGCTGGTTATAATACAGTAGTTAACACTGGTTCATGTTGATGTGGTGATGGTAGTAACTGGGCTGGTTATAATACAGTAGTTAACACTGGTTCATGTTGATGTGGTGATGATGGTAGGTAGTAACTGGGCTGGTTATAATACAGTAGTTAACACTGGTTCATGTTGATGTGGTGATGGTAGTAACTGGGCTGGTTATAATACAGTAGTTAACACTGGTTCATGTTGATGTGATGATGATAGTAACTGGGCTGGTTATAATACAGTAGTTAACACTGGTTCATGTTGATGTGGTGATGGTAGTAACTGGGCTGGTTATAATATAGTAGTTAACACTGGTTCATGTTGATGTGGTGATGGTAGGTAGTAACTGGGCTGGTTATAATACAGTAGTTAACACTGGTTCATGTTGATGTGGTGATGGTAGTAACTGGGCTGGTTATAATACAGTAGTTAACACTGGTTCATGTTGATGTGGTGATGATGGTAGGTAGTAACTGGGCTGGTTATAATACTGTAGTTAACACTGGTTCATGTTGATGTGATGGTAGTAACTGGGCTGTTTATAATACAGTAGTTAACACTGGTTCATGTTGATGTGGTGATGATGGTAGGTAGTAACTGGGCTGGTTATAATACAGTAGTTAACACTGGTTGATGTGGTGATGATAGGTAGTAACTGGGCTGGTTATAATATAGTAGTTAACACTGGTTCATGTGATGATGATGATGGTAGTAACTGGGCTGGTTATAATATAGTAGTTAACACTGGTTCATGTTGATGTGATGATGGTAGTAACTGGGCTGGTTATAATACAGTAGTTAACACTGGTTCATGTTGATGTGATGGTAGTAACTGGGCTGTTTATAATACAGTAGTTAACACTGGTTCATGTTGATGTGGTGATGATGGTAGGTAGTAACTGGGGTGGTTATAATACAGTAGTTAACACTGGTTCATGTTGATGTGGTGATGGTAGTAACTGGGCTGGTTATAATATAGTAGTTAACACTGGTTCATGTTGATGTGGTGATGGTAGTAACTGGGCTGGTTATAATATAGTAGTTAACACTGGTTCATGTTGATGTGGTGATGGTAGTAACTGGGCTGGTTATAATACAGTAGTTAACACTGGTTCATGTGATGATGATGATGGTAGTAACTGGGCTGGTTATAATATAGTAGTTAACACTGGTTCATGTTGATGTGATGGTAGTAACTGGGCTGGTTATAATACAGTAGTTAACACTGGTTCATGTTGATGTGGTGATGGTAGTAACTGGGCTGGTTATAATACAGTAGTTAACACTGGTTGATGTGATGATTGTAGTAACTGGGCTGGTTATAATACAGTAGTTAACACTGGTTCATGTTGATGTGATGATGATAGTAACTGGGCTGGTTATAATACAGTAGTTAACACTGGTTGATGTGATGATTGTAGTAACTGGGCTGGTTATAATACAGTAGTTAACACTGGTTCATGTTGATGTGGTGATGGTAGTAACTGGGCTGGTTATAATACAGTAGTTAACACTGGTTCATGTTGATGTGGTGATGGTAGGTAGTAACTGGGCTGGTTATAATACAGTAGTTAACACTGGTTCATGTTGATGTGGTGATGATGGTAGGTAGTAACTGGGCTGGTTATAATACTGTAGTTAACACTGGTTCATGTTGATGTGATGGTAGTAACTGGGCTGTTTATAATACAGTAGTTAACACTGGTTCATGTTGATGTGGTGATGATGGTAGGTAGTAACTGGGCTGGTTATAATACAGTAGTTAACACTGGTTCATGTTGATGTGGTGATGGTAGGTAGTAACTGGGCTGGTTATAATACAGTAGTTAACACTGGTTCATGTTGATGTGGTGATGATAGTAACTGGGCTGGTTATAATACAGTAGTTAACACTGGTTCATGTTGATGTGGTGATGGTAGTAACTGGGCTGGTTATAATACAGTAGTTAACACTGGTTCATGTTGATGGTAGGTAGTAACTGGGCTGGTTATAATACAGTAGTTAACACTGGTTCATCTTGATGTGGTGATGGTAGGTAGTAACTGGGCTGGTTATAATACAGTAGTTAACACTGGTTCATGTTGATGTGGTGATGGTAGTAACTGGGCTGGTTATAGTACAGTAGTTAACACTGGTTCATGTTGATGTGGTGATGATGGTAGGTAGTAACTGGGGTGGTTATAATACTGTAGTTAACACTGGTTCATGTTGATGGTAGGTAGTAACTGGGCTGGTTATAATACAGTAGTTAACACTGGTTCATGTTGATGTGGTGATGGTAGTAACTGGGCTGGTTATAATACAGTAGTTAACACTGGTTCATGTTGATGTGGTGATGGTAGTAACTGGGGTGGTTATAATACTGTAGTTAACACTGGTTCATGTTGATGGTAGGTAGTAACTGGGCTGTTTATAATACAGTAGTTAACACTGGTTCATGTTGATGTGATGATGGTAGTAACTGGGCTGTTTATAATACAGTAGTTAACACTGGTTCATGTTGATGTGATGGTAGTAACTGGGCTGGTTATAATACAGTAGTTAACACTGGTTCATGTTGATGTGGTGATGGTAGGTAGTAACTGGGCTGGTTATAATACAGTAGTTAACTCTGGTTCATGTTGATGTGATGATGATGATTGTAGTAACTGGGCTGGTTATAATACAGTAGTTAACACTGGTTCATGTTGATGTGGTGATGGTAGTAACTGGGCTGGTTATAATACAGTAGTTAACACTGGTTCATGTTGATGTGATGATGATGGTAGTAACTGGGCTGGTTATAATACAGTAGTTAACACTGGTTCATGTTGATGTGGTGATGGTAGGTAGTAACTGGGCTGGTTATAATACAGTAGTTAACACTGGTTCATGTTGATGTGATGGTAGTAACTGGGCTGGTTATAATACAGTAGTTAACTCTGGTTCATGTTGATGTGATGATGGTAGTAACTGGGCTGGTTATAATACAGTAGTTAACACTGGTTCATGTTGATGTGGTGATGGTAGTAACTGGGCTGGTTATAATACAGTAGTTAACACTGGTTCATGTTGATGGTAGGTAGTAACTGGGCTGTTTATAATACAGTAGTTAACACTGGTTCATGTTGATGGTAGGTAGTAACTGGGCTGGTTATAATACAGTAGTTAACACTGGTTCATGTTGATGGTAGGTAGTAACTGGGCTGGTTATAATACAGTAGTTGACACTGGTTGATGTGGTGATGGTAGGTAGTAACTGGGCTGGTTATAATACAGTAGTTAACACTGGTTCATGTTGATGTGGTGATGATGGTAGTAACTGGGCTGGTTATAATACAGTAGTTAACACTGGTTCATGTTGATGTGATGATGATGGTAGTAACTGGGCTGGTTATAATACAGTAGTTAACACTGGTTCATGTTGATGGTAGGTAGTAACTGGGCTGGTTATAATACAGTAGTTAACACTGGTTCATGTTGATGTGATGATGGTAGGTAGTAACTGGGCTGGTTATAATACAGTAGTTAACACTGGTTCATGTTGATGGTAGGTAGTAACTGGGCTGGTTATAATACAGTAGTTAACACTGGTTCATGTTGATGTGATGATGGTAGGTAGTAACTGGGCTGGTTATAATACAGTAGTAAACACTGGTTCATGTTGATGATGGTAGTAACTGGGCTGGTTATAATACAGTAGTTAACACTGGTTCATGTTGATGTGATTGTAGTAACTGGGCTGGTTATAATACAGTAGTGACCACTGGTTGATGTGGTGATGGTAGGTAGTAACTGGGCTGGTTATAATACAGTAGTTAACACTGGTTCATGTTGATGTGGTGATGGTAGGTAGTAACTGGGCTGGTTATAATACAGTAGTAAACACTGGTTCATGTTGATGTGGTGATGGTAGGTAGTAACTGGGCTGGTTATAATACAGTAGTTAACACTGGTTCATGTTGATGTGGTGATGGTAGTAACTGGGCTGGTTATAATACAGTAGTTAACTCTGGTTGATGTGATGGTAGTAACTGGGCTGGTTATAATACAGTAGTTAACACTGGTTCATGTTGATGTGGTGATGGTAGGTAGTAACTGGGCTGGTTATAATACAGTAGTAAACACTGGTTCATGTTGATGTGGTGATGGTAGGTAGTAACTGGGCTGGTTATAATACAGTAGTTAACACTGGTTCATGTTGATGTGATGATGGTAGGTAGTAACTGGGCTGGTTATAATACAGTAGTTAACACTGGTTCATGTTGATGTGATGATGGTAGGTAGTAACTGGGCTGGTTATAATACAGTAGTTAACACTGGTTCATGTTGATGGTAGGTAGTAACTGGGCTGGTTATAATACAGTAGTTAACACTGGTTCATGTTGATGTGATGATGGTAGGTAGTAACTGGGCTGGTTATAATACAGTAGTTAACACTGGTTCATGTTGATGTGGTGATGGTAGTAACTGGGCTGGTTATAATACAGTAGTTAACACTGGTTCATGTTGATGTGATGATGGTAGTAACTGGGCTGGTTATAATACAGTAGTTAACACTGGTTCATGTTGATGTGATGGTAGTAACTGGGCTGGTTATAATACAGTAGTTAACACTGGTTCATGTTGATGTTGTGATGATGGTAGGTAGTAACTGGGCTGGTTATAATACAGTAGTTAACACTGGTTCATGTTGATGTGATGATGGTAGGTAGTAACTGGGCTGGTTATAATACAGTAGTTAACACTGGTTCATGTTGATGTGATGGTAGTAACTGGGCTGGTTATAATACAGTAGTTAACTCTGGTTCATGTTGATGTGATGATGATGGTAGTAACTGGGCTGGTTATAATACAGTAGTTAACTCTGGTTCATGTTGATGTGATGATGATGGTAGTAACTGGGCTGGTTATAATACAGTAGTTAACACTGGTTCATGTTGATGTGATGGTAGTAACTGGGCTGGTTATAATACAGTAGTTAACACTGGTTCATGTTGATGTGGTGATGATGGTAGGTAGTAACTGGGCTGGTTATAATACAGTAGTTAACACTGGTTCATGTTGATGTGATGATGGTAGGTAGTAACTGGGCTGGTTATAATACAGTAGTTAACACTGGTTCATGTTGATGTGATGGTAGTAACTGGGCTGGTTATAATACAGTAGTTAACTCTGGTTCATGTTGATGTGATGATGATGGTAGGTAGTAACTGGGCTGGTTATAATACAGTAGTTAACTCTGGTTCATGTTGATGTGGTGATGGTAGGTAGTAACTGGGCTGGTTATAATACAGTAGTTAACACTGGTTCATGTTGATGTGATGATGGTAGGTAGTAACTGGGCTGGTTATAATACAGTAGTTAACACTGGTTCATGTTGATGTGATGGTAGTAACTGGGCTGGTTATAATACAGTAGTTAACTCTGGTTCATGTTGATGTGATGATGATGGTAGGTAGTAACTGGGCTGGTTATAATACAGTAGTTAACTCTGGTTCATCTTGACGTGGTGATGATAGTAACTGGGCTGGTTATAATACAGTAGTTAACACTGGTTCATGTTGATGTGGTGATGGTAGTAACTGGGCTGGTTATAATACAGTAGTTAACTCTGGTTCATGTTGATGTGGTGATGGTAGTAACTGGGCTGGTTATAATACAGTAGTTAACTCTGGTTCATGTTGATGTGGTGATGGTAGTAACTGGGCTGGTTATAATACAGTAGTTAACACTGGTTCATGTTGATGTGGTGATGGTAGTAACTGGGCTGGTTATAATACAGTAGTTAACTCTGGTTCATGTTGATGTGGTGATGGTAGGTAGTAACTGGGCTGGTTATAATACAGTAGTTAACTCTGGTTCATGTTGATGTGATGATGGTAGGTAGTAACTGGGCTGGTTATAATACAGTAGTTAACACTGGTTCATGTTGATGTGATGATGGTAGGTAGTAACTGGGCTGGTTATAATACAGTAGTTAACTCTGGTTCATGTTGATGTGGTGATGGTAGGTAGTAACTGGGCTGGTTATAATACAGTAGTTAACACTGGTTCATGTTGATGTGATGATGGTAGGTAGTAACTGGGCTGGTTATAATACAGTAGTTAACTCTGGTTCATCTTGATGTGGTGATGGTAGTAACTGGGCTGGTTATAATACAGTAGTTAACACTGGTTCATGTTGATGTGATGATGATGGTAGTAACTGGGCTGGTTATAATACAGTAGTTAACTCTGGTTCATGTTGATGTGATGATGGTAGGTAGTAACTGGGCTGGTTGTCGTCTTGTTTTCATTCAGGGTGTTCTGTTTCTTCATTGGCCACAGATGTAGCATACACCTGGTGTACCACATACTATACACCTGGTGTACCACATACTATACACCTGGTGTACCACATACTATACACCTGGTGTACCACATACTATACACCTGGTGTACCGCATACTATACACCTGGTGTACCGCATACTATACACCTGGTGTACCGCATACTATACACCTGGTGTACCGCATACTATACACCTGGTGTACCGCATACTATACACCTGGTGTACCGCATACTATACACCTGGTGTACCGCATACTATACACCTGGTGTACCGCATACTATACACCTGGTGTACCGCATACTATACACCTGGTGTACCGCATACTATACACCTGGTGTACCGCATACTATACACCTGGTGTACCACATACTATACACCTGGTGTACCATATACTATACACCTGGTGTACCACATACTATACACCTGGTGTACCATATACTATACACCTGGTGTACCACATACTATACACCTGGTGTACCACATACTATACACCTGGTGTACCACATACTATACACCTGGTGTACCACATACTATACACCTGGTGTACCACATACTATACACCTGGTGTACCACATACTATACACCTGGTGTACCACATACTATACACCTGGTGTACCACATACTATACACCTGGTGTACCACATACTATACACCTGGTGTACCACATACTATACACCTGGCCTACACACACCTCTCACCTTTGTGTGTGTGTCTCTCTGTGTGTGTACACTATACATATAGACAGGACTGTGATCTAGTTGAACCCCTCTCTGTAGACAGGACTGTAATCTAGTTGAACCCCTCTCTGTAGACAGGACTGTGATCTAGTTGAACCCCTCTCTGTGAAATAGGACTGTGATCTAGTTGAACCCCTCTCTCTAGACAGGACTATGATCTAGTTGAACCCCTCTCTGTGAAACAGGACTGTGATCTAGTTGAACCCCTCTCTCTAGACAGGACTGTGATCTAGTTGAACCCCTCTCTGTAGACAGGACTGTGATCTAGTTGAACCCCTCTCTGTAGACAGGACTGTGATCTAGTTGAACCCCTCTCTCTAGACAGGACTGTGATCTAGTTGAACCCCTCTCTCTAGACAGGACTGTTATCTAGTTGAACCCCTCTCTGTGAGACAGGACTGTGATCTAGGTGAACCCCTCTCTCTAGACAGGACTGTGATCTAGTTGAACCCCTCTCTCTAGACAGGACTGTGATCTAGTTGAACCCCTCTCTCTAGACAGGACTGTGATCTAGTTGAACCCCTCTCTCTAGACAGGACTGTGATCTAGTTGAACCCCTCTCTCTAGACAGGACTGTGATCTAGTTGAACCCCTCTCTCTAGACAGGACTGTTATCTAGGTGAACCCCTCTCTCTAGACAGGACTGTGATCTAGTTGAACCCCTCTCTGTGAGACAGGACTGTGATCTAGTTGAACCCCTCTCTGTGAGACAGGACTGTGATCTAGTTGAACCCCTCTCTGTGAGACAGGACTGTGATCTAGTTGAACCCCTCTCTGTGAGACAGGACTGTGATCTAGGTGAACCCCTCTCTCTAGACAGGACTGTGATCTAGTTGAACCCCTCTCTCTAGACAGGACTGTGATCTAGTTGAACCCCTCTCTCTAGACAGGACTGTGATCTAGTTGAACCCCTCTCTCTAGACAGGACTGTGATCTAGTTGAACCCCTCTCTCTAGACAGGACTGTGATCTAGTTGAACCCCTCTCTCTAGACAGGACTGTTATCTAGGTGAACCCCTCTCTCTAGACAGGACTGTGATCTAGTTGAACCCCTCTCTGTGAGACAGGACTGTGATCTAGTTGAACCCCTCTCTGTGAGACAGGACTGTGATCTAGTTGAACCCCTCTCTCTAGACAGGACTGTTATCTAGGTGAACCCCTCTCTCTAGACAGGACTGTGATCTAGTTGAACCCCTCTCTGTGAGACAGGACTGTGATCTAGTTGAATCCCTCTCTGTAGACAGGACTGTGATCTAGTTGAACCCCTCTCTGTGAGACAGGACTGTGATCTAGTTGAACCCCTCTCTGTAGATGGGACTAATAGTTGATGAGTAATGACCTGCCTACTGTCTGAATGCTGCTATTCTTGTCCTGTTGTATCTGTAAACCCTGTTGAGAACACAACACAACACACCTTCTTAGAAACACACAGACAAAGTGAGAGACACACACACAAACACTACAGTAGCTCGTCTCAGAGCGGTCGTTACTCTCCTCTGTTTACAGCACCATGTTCACCGGGTGACAGGTGATGCAGCCTATGAGCTGCTCCCATTACCGGGCTCTCCCGTCTTTCCAGCCAATAGATTTATTTTATATCCACCCTTCAGTGGACTGGCCTGGTTGTAACAACACCTCTTAACAGAGTTAGCTTAACCTTTGGAATGTTAGCATGGGTGTGTCTGTCGTGTGTTTGGCCAGTGGAGTTTGAGATGCGTGTGTTAGGTGTGTGTGAGGTGTGTGTGTGTGTGTGTGTGTGTGTGTGTTCTCACAAACTAACTAGCCTACTCTGTTTATGATTCTGTTGTCATGGATGACTGATTTGGGTCATTATTTCGAGTTTAAAAATAGATATTGCTCTCATGGAACAGGGTGCTTTCAGCACTACTGAAAAGTGCTATTTACACGTGAAAAATGAATGGCGCATGCTGCGTTTTGTTATTGGCGACACGGTGATATCTTGATGTTATGCAGCTGTGAAGTCTGAAGTGGTCAGTGTTTGATGGTGTGTCTGTTAGTCCCATGGACATGTGTTCATCAGTACAAATTAGATTTGACCTATTAAGCCCCAGTCGGGGTGTTAGATGAAGCTGGTTTCTGACCGTGTGGGGCACAATGCCACAGTGGAGTTCAGAAGGGAGGATCTCACTCACCTCTATTTCACCGGCTGTTTAGGATCCTCACTATACAGCTGTTATTCTATAGGCTGGGATCCTCACTATACAGCTGTTATTCTATAGGCTGGGATCCTCACTATACAGCTGTTATTCTATAGGCTGGGATCCTCACTATGCAGCTGTTATTCTATAGGCTGGGATCCTCACTATACAGCTGTTATTCTATAGGCTGGGATCCTCACTATACAGCTGTTATTCTATAGGCTGGGATCCTCACTATGCAGCTGTTATTCTATAGGCTGGGATCCTCACTATACAGCTGTTATTCTATAGGCTGGGATCCTCACTATACAGCTGTTATTCTATAGGCTGGGATCCTCACTATACAGCTGTTATTCTATAGGCTGGGATCCTCACTATACAGCAGTTATTCTATAGGCTGGGATCCTCACTATACAGCAGTTATTCTATAGGCTGGGATCCTCACTATGCAGCTGTTATTCCATAGGCTGGGATCCTCACTATACAGCTGTTATTCTATAGGCTGGGATCCACACTATACAGCTGTTATTCTATAGGCTGGAATCCACACTATACAGCTGTTATTCTATAGGCTGGGATCCTCACTATACAGCTGTTATTCTATAGGCTGGGATCCTCACTATACAGCTGTTATTCTATAGGCTGGGATCCTCACTATACAGCTGTTATTCTATAGGCTGGGATCCTCACTATACAGCTGTTATTCTATAGGCTGGGATCCACACTATACAGCTGTTATTCTATAGGCTGGGATCCTCACTATACAGCTGTTATTCTATAGGCTGGGATCCTCACTATACAGCTGTTATTCCATAGGCTGGGATCCTCACTATACAGCTGTTATTCTATAGGCTGGGATCCTCACTATACAGCTGTTATTCTATAGGCTGGGATCCTCACTATACAGCTGTTATTCTATAGGCTGGGATCCTCACTATACAGCTGTTATTCTATAGGCTGGGATCCTCACTATACAGCTGTTATTCTATAGGCTGGGATCCTCACTATACAGCTGTTATTCTATAGGCTGGGATCCACACTATACAGCTGTTATTCTATAGGCTGGGATCCTCACTATACAGCTGTTATTCTATAGGCTGGGATCCACACTATACAGCTGTTATTCTATAGGCTGGGATCCACACTATACAGCTGTTATTCCATAGGCTGGGATCCTCACTATACAGCTGTTATTCCATAGGCTGGGATCCACGCTATACAGCTGTTATTCTATAGGCTGGGATCCACGCTATACAGCTGTTATTCTATAGGCTGGGATCCACACTATACAGCTGTTATTCTATAGGCTGGGATCCACACTATACAGCTGTTATTCCATAGGCTGGGATCCTCACTATACAGCTGTTATTCCATAGGCTGGGATCCACGCTATACAGCTGTTATTCTATAGGCTGGGATCCTCACTCTACAGCTGTTATTCCATAGGCTGGGATCCTCACTATACAGCTGTTATTCTATAGGCTGGGATCCTCACTATACAGCTGTTATTCCATAGGCTGGGATCCACACTATACAGCTGTTATTCTATAGGCTGGGATCCTCACTATACAGCTGTTATTCTATAGGGTGGGATCCTCACTATACAGCTGTTATTCTATAGGCTGGGATCCTCACTATACAGCTGTTATTCTATAGGCTGGGATCCTCACTATACAGCTGTTATTCTATAGGCTGGGATCCTCACTATACAGCTGTTATTCTATAGGGTGGGATCCTCACTATACAGCTGTTATTCTATAGGCTGGGATCCTCACTATGCAGCTGTTATTCTATAGGCTGGGATCCTCACTATACAGCTGTTATTCTATAGGCTGGGATCCTCACTATGCAGCTGTTATTCTATAGGCTGGGATCCTCACTATACAGCTGTTATTCTATAGGCTGGGATCCTCACTATACAGCTGTTATTCTATAGGCTGGGATCCACACTATACAGCTGTTATTCTATAGGCTGGGATCCTCACTATGCAGCTGTTATTCTATAGGCTGGGATCCACACTATACAGCTGTTATTCTATAGGCTGGGATCCTCACTATACAGCTGTTATTCTATAGGCTGGGATCCTCACTATACAGCTGTTATTCTATAGGCTGGGATCCACACTATACAGCTGTTATTCTATAGGCTGGGATCCACACTATACAGCTGTCATTCTATAGGCTGGGATCCTCACTATACAGCTGTTATTCTATAGGCTGGGATCCTCACTATACAGCTGTTATTCTATAGGCTGGGATCCTCACTATACAGCTGTTATTCTATAGGCTGGGATCCACACTATACAGCTGTTATTCTATAGGCTGGGATCCTCACTATACAGCTGTTATTCTATAGGCTGGGATCCTCACTATACAGCTGTTATTCTATAGGCTGGGATCCACACTATACAGCTGTTATTCTATAGGCTGGGATCCTCACTATACAGCTGTTATTCTATAGGCTGGGATCCTCACTATACAGCTGTTATTCTATAGGCTGGGATCCACACTATACAGCTGTTATTCTATAGGCTGGGATCCTCACTATGCAGCTGTTATTCTATAGGCTGGGATCCACACTATACAGCAGTTATTCTATAGGCTGGGATCCTCACTATACAGCTGTTATTCTATAGGCTGGGATCCTCACTATACAGCTGTTATTCTATAGGCTGGGATCCACACTATACAGCTGTTATTCTATAGGCTGGGATCCTCACTATACAGCTGTTATTCTATAGGCTGGGATCCTCACTATACAGCTGTTATTCTATAGGCTGGGATCCTCACTATACAGCTGTTATTCTATAGGCTGGGATCCTCACTATACAGCTGTTATTCTATAGGCTGGGATCCTCACTATACAGCTGTTATTCTATAGGCTGGGATCCTCACTATACAGCTGTTATTCTATAGGCTGGGATCCTCACTATACAGCTGTTATTCTATAGGCTGGGATCCTCACTATACAGCTGTTATTCTATAGGCTGGGATCCTCACTATACAGCTGTTATTCTATAGGCTGGGATCCTCACTATACAGCTGTTATTCTATAGGCTGGGATCCTCACTATACAGCTGTTGCCAGAGCACGTTTTTAACTGGCTGTCCATTGGTCGCCAAAACAGTGATTGACAGGCAGCTTAAACTACTTGAATTCAACTATTATTGGGTTCAAATATTTTTGGGTTCACATTTAGATTTGTGAACAGCCGTCCACAACAACCATAATCTGTAAGGCACAAATAGCTAAATGAGAGAGCAGCAGTGTGATTCACATCAACACGCCGTAATAAGTCATATCTGTATCGCCGTAGACATTTGTAATGCTTGTAATGGTTGTGTGACATCAAAGAGGTATTAATTATAATCCTCAACGGCTCATCTTTCAAAATACTTCATTTACAGCATTTCCCTCGTTCGGACAGCAAATCATCTGTAAAACTTGTTGTGGCGTGCTCTAGTTCAGAACGTCAGTCAGTCAGTCAGCCAAAAGCCAGCGGTCTGACGTCATGTATACAGCATGTTACTGTACAGGTAGTGTGTTCCAATTTAGGTGCTAATTACTGTCCAAATCTGTCATTTTCAACCTGTCTACGGGTGCGAGTGTAAAGGGTTACCCCTAACTAACCCTGGCAACATGTTCCCACAAGTTGCTCCTCCAACAACATGTTCCCCCAACATGTTCCCCCAACATGTTCCCCAAAGCTGTTCCCCCAAGCTGTTCCCCCAACATGTTCCCCCAACATGTTCCCCCAAGCTGTTCCCACAAGATGTTCCCCCAACATGTTCCCCCAAGCTGCTCCTCCAACATGTTCCCCCAAGCTGCTCCTCCAACATGTTCCCCCAACATGTTCCCCAAAGCTGTTCCCCCAACATGTTCCCCCAACATGTTCCCCCAACATGTTCCCCCAACATGTTCCCCCAAGCTGCTCCTCCAACATGTTCCCCCAAGCTGCTCCTCCAACATGTTCCCCCAACATGTTCCCCCAAGCTGCTCCTCCAACAACACGTTCCCCCAAGCTGTTCCCCCAAGCTGTTCCCCCAAGCTGTTCCCCCAAGCTGTTCCCCCAAGCTGTTCCCCCAACATGTTCCCCCAAGCTGTTCCCCCAAGCTGTTCCCCCAAGCTGTTCCCCCAAGCTGTTCCCCCAAGCTGTTCCCCCAAGCTGTTCCCCCAACATGTTCCCCCAACATGTTCCCCCAACATGTTCTCCCAACATGTTCTCCCAACATGTTCTCCCAACATGTTCTCCCAACAAGCTGTTCCCCCAACAAGCTGTTTCCCCAACAGTAACTCTCATCTCTTCCTGTCTTCTCTTGCAGCAGTAAGTCAGTGTTGGAGGTCTGTCCTGACTGAAGAGGAGACCCACTACACACACAATCACATCATCAGCTTTTAAATACACACACATTCATCATAATGGTAGGTTCACACCTGTTGGTTTCAATTCAGCTGAATGAATGAATGAATGAAACAGCTTCTGGAATGAAACAGTTTTGGTGGAACCAGTTTCTAGTTGTGCAGGCTAGCTAAACCTTCAGTGTGAATTTCAACACTAACTTCACAGGTACACATTACATTTCCCCCCAAAGAGACTGGCCTGCTACTGTCTGTAACATTCCCCTGAATTACCTATTTCCTGTCTGAGAGACTGGCCTGTTACTGTCTGTAACATTCCCCTGAATGACCTATTTCCTGTCTGAGAGACTGGCCTGTTACTGTCTGTAACACTCCCCTGAATGACCTATTTCCCCCCAAAGAGACTGGCCTGTTACTGTCTGTAACACTCCCCTGAATGACCTATTTCCTGTCTGAGAGACGGGCCTGTTACTGTCTGTAACATTCCCCTGAATGACCTATATTCTCTCAGAGAGACTGGCCTGTTCCTGTCTGGAACATTCCCCTGAATGACCTATTTCCTCTCAGAGAGACTGGCCTGTTCCTGTCTGGAACATTCCCCTGAATGACCCGTTTCCTCTCAGTCCTCACTGACTGGAGCAGTGGCCTGGCGGTCTGCTCTCTCTGCTGGGGCTGAAGAGGGAGACAGTGTTTAATCAGCTACTCCATAGTCCACACCTGGATCACACACTGATACTGTTGCTGCTGTGGGTAGTCTGCTTGAAATAGCAGAATTAGATCTGTGTGAATGTAGTCTAGAATGGAGGTCTCTGTTTGACCCCAAACAGTAATTATTTTGACTTTCATTTTAATCGTGTTCTTTTCTCCCCTATCCTCTCTACTCTCCCCTCTCCCCTCTCCCCTCTCTCCTCTCTCCCCTCTCCCCTCTCCCCTCTCCCCTCTCCCCTCTCCCCTCTCCCCTCTCCCCTCTCCCCTCTCCCCTCTCCCCTCTCCCCTCTCCCCTCTCCCCTCTCCCCTCTCCCCTCTCTCCTCCTCTCTCCTCTCTCCTCTCTCCTCTCTCCTCTCTCCTCTCTCCTCTCTCCTCTCTCCTCTCTCCTCTCTCCTCTCTCCTCTCTCCTCTCTCCTCTCTCCTCTCCCCTCTCCCTTCTCCCTTCTCTCCTCTCTCTCCTCTCTCCTCTCTCCTCTCTCCTCTCCCCTCTCCCTTCTCTCCTCTCTCTCCTCAGGGAGGTGTATGATGACTGAAGCTGCAGGGCTATGGCCAGCGAACCCCTCGAAGGCTTCCATGAGGTCAACTTGGCGTCACCCACCACCACTGACCTCCACGGATTGACCTCCGACACCAGACCCCAATGTCACAGCGCCCCTTCCAGCGCCCTGTACCGTACACCCTCCCTCAGCTCCAGCCCCTGCCCCCCCAACGCCCTGCGAGCCGACCAGCTGCCCACCCAGCCCATCTACTCTGCCCCTAGGCTACTGGGCAGCACAGAACCACACAATGGAAGGTCAGGAAGAAACCCTCCTGGAGAAACAGACTTACAGTACCTGGCCCATGACAACCACAATGTAAAGAGATATATTACCTGGCCCATGACAACCACAATGTAAAGAGAGATATATTACCTGGCCCATGACAACCACAATGTAAAGAGATATGTTACCTGGCCCATGACAACCACAATGTAAAGAGAGATATATTACCTGGCCCATGACGACCACAATGTAAAGAGATATATTACCTGGCCCATGACAACCACAATGTAAAGAGATATATTACCTGGCCCATGACAACCACAATGTAAAGAGATATATATTACCTGGCCCATGACAACCACAATGTAAAGAGAGATATATTACCTGGCCCATGACAACCACAATGTAAAGAGATATGTTACCTGGCCCATGACGACCACAATGTAAAGAGATATATTACCTGGCCCATGACAACCACAATGTAAAGAGATATATTACCTGGCCCATGACAACCACAATGTAAAGAGATATATTACCTGGCCCATGACAACCACAATGTAAAGAGATAGTACCTGGCCCATGACAACCACAATGCAAAGAGATATATTACCTGGCCCATGACGACCACAATGTAAAGAGATATATTACCTGGCCCATGACAACCACAATGTAAAGAGATATATTACCTGGCCCATGATAACCACAATGTAAAGAGATATATTACCTGGCCCATGACAACCACAATGTAAAGATATATATTACCTGGCCCATGACGACCACAATGTAAAGAGATATATTACCTGGCCCATGACAACCACAATGTAAAGAGATATATTACCTGGCCCATGACAACCACAATGTAAAGAGATAGTACCTGGCCCATGACAACCACAATGTAAAGAGATATATTACCTGGCCCATGACAACCACAATGTAAAGAGATATATTACCTGGCCCATGACAACCACAATGTAAAGAGATATATTACCTGGCCCATGACGACCACAATGTAAGGGGATACTAGAGAGAAATCTTGAAGATGGAACACAAATCCTAGCAGGTGAAACTGTTTTAAATGATGCCATGATTTCTGCTAGGATCTCTTTACGCAGTGCAGTCGGTATTAACAGGGCAATGTATTCAATATAAGTCAAGGGTTCCACTAAGCAGTGTTCCATGACACTTAAAACGTACTATTGATGACTAGCCCACTGGGATGCTAATTCATACATTAAAACATGCTTACTAGGCTTAATGTCCAACCAGGTAATGATAGCTGGATCATTATCACCACTAATCATACAGTCAATAGTGCTGATCAGTGATGACTGATTGATCCCTGTAGTAATCAGCCAACCATCCTATACGCTTACATTAGTGTACCCATGATTCCTTGCAGCGTTCCGGGGTTGGAACCCCCCGTCCGGTCAGAGGCGGAGTCAGCAGAAGGGGTGTTCCTGTCTGGAGAGGAAGGGGAGGAGTCTCTGAGTCTGACCAATGACAGCCTGTCCCGCCTCCGCAGCCCCTCAGTCATGGAGATCAGAGAGAAAGCCAATGAGAGACTGAAGGAGGAGCTAGCCAAGGCACAGAGGGTAAGAGACCACACACACACTATGCCCATGTCATGTGTATGTTCCCTCTGGTTGTGTGTCTCTACTAGTTGAATGGTCTCACATCAGTTGATAACAGAGTGAAATCCATGCAGAAGGAATGTGTGATTCTCCTCATCAGAGCAGCCATGTTGAAATCAACGGCAGGGGACCAACATGTTATCTCCTCCTGTGTTATCCTGTGTTATCCTGTGTCCTCCTGTGTCCTCCTGTGTCCTCCTGTGTCCTCCTGTGTCCTCCTGTGTCCTCCTGTGTTCTCCTGTGTCCTCCTGTGTCCTCCTGTGTCCTCCTGTGTTATCCTGTGTTATCCTGTGTTATCCTGTGTTATCCTGTGTTATCCTGTGTCCTCCTGTGTTATCCTGTGTTATCCTGTGTTATCCTGTGTTATCCTGTGTCCTCCTGTGTTATCCTGTGTCATCCTGTGTTATCCTGTGTTATCCTGTGTTATCCTGTGTTCTCCTGTGTTCTCTGAAATGACCCCACAAGCCTCTTGCCAATGTTTATTTTTAACCCGGCGCTCCTGAATGCTGCTTTCTCCAGCCAACTCTGATGAGTGAGAACTATCACTGCCTCGTAACCAGAGTTTGAATGGGCGTGTTGGAACGGAAGGGGTTGGGCCTGAGCAGGCAAGGTGATTGGTCGACCAGGGATTCTACAGGAACAGTGCTTTGTTCAGTCCATGTGACCATGTTATGATCAGCCTCTTCTTTCAGCCTCTTCGTTCAAATCAAATGTTATTGGTCACATACACCTGGTTAGCAGATGTTATTGGTCACATACACATGGTTAGCAGATGTTATTGGTCACATACACATGGTTGGCAGATGTTATTGGTCACATACACCTGGTTAGCAGATGTTATTGGTCACATACACATGGTTAGCAGATGTTATTGGTCACATACACATGGTTGGCAGATGTTATTGGTCACATACACATGGTTAGCAGATGTTATTGGTCACATACACATGGTTAGCAGATGTTATTGGTCACATACACATGGTTAACAGATGTTATTGGTCACATACACCTGGTTAGCAGATGTTATTGGTCACATACACATGGTTAGCAGATGTTATTGGTCACATACACATGGTTAGCAGATGTTATTGGTCACATACACATGGTTAGCAGATGTTATTGGTCACATACACATGGTTAACAGATGTTATTGGTCACATACACATGGTTAACAGATGTTATTGGTCACATACACCTGGTTAGCAGATGTTATTGGTCACATGCACATGGTTAGCAGATGTTATTGGTCACATACACATGGTTAGCAGATGTTATTGGTCACATACACATATTTAGCAGATGTTATTGGTCACATACACCTGGTTAGCAGATGTTATTGGTCACATACACATGGTTAGCAGATGTTATTGGTCACATACACATGGTTGGCAGATGTTATTGGTCACATACACCTGGTTAGCAGATGTTATTGGTCACATACACATGGTTAGCAGATGTTATTGGTCACATACACATGGTTAGCAGATGTTATTGGTCACATACACCTGGTTAGCAGATGTTATTGGTCACATACACCTGGTTAGCAGATGTTATTGGTCACATACACATGGTTAACAGATGTTATTGGTCACATACACATGGTTAACAGATGTTATTGGTCACATACACATGGTTAGCAGATGTTATTGGTCACATACACATGGTTATCAGATGTTATTGGTTACATACACATGGTTATCAGATGTTATTGGTTACATACACATATTTAGCAGATGTTATTGGTCACATACACATGGTTAGCAGATGTTATTGGTCACATACACATGGTTGGCAGATGTTATTGGTCACATACACATGGTTAGCAGATGTTATTGGTTACATACACATGGTTAGCAGATGTTATTGGTCACATACACATGGTTAGCAGATGTTATTGGTCACATACACATGGTTAGCAGATGTTATTGGTCACATACACATGGTTAGCAGATGTTATTGTAGGTGTAGCTACATGCTTATGCTTCTAGATCTGACAGTGCAGCAGTATCTAACAGGTCATATCTAACTATTCCACAACAAAACCTAATACACACAATCTAGTAAAGGAACAGGATGTTAATATATTGAGTGAGAGGTTATTTTCCTGACACGACACCACACACTGTAGGCTGTCTCGTCGTTGTTGGTAATCAAGCCTACCACTGTAGTGTTGTCTAAACTTGATGATTGAGTTGGAGGCGTGCATGGCCACGCAGTCATAGGTGAACAGGACGTACAGGAGAGGGCTGAGAACGCACCCTTGTGGAGCTCCAGTGTTGAGCATCGGTGGAGTGGAGATGTTGTTTCCTACCATCACCACCCGGGTGCAGCCCGTCAGGAAGTCCAGGACCCAGTTGCACAGATTGAGTTCGAGACCCAGGGTATCAAGTTTATGATGAGTTTGGAGGGTACTATGCTGTTGAATGCTGAGCTGTAGTCAATGAACAGCATTCTTACATAGGTATTCCTCTTGTCCAGATGGCGATTGCATTGTCTGTGGGCCTTTTGGGGCGGTAAGCAAATTGTGGTTGGTCTAGGGTATCAGGTGGGGTGGAGGTAATATGATCCTTGACTAGTCTCTCAAAGCACTTCATGATGACGGAGGTAAGTGCTACGGGGCGATAGTCGTTTAGCTCAGTTACCTTAGCTTTCTTGGGAACAGGAACAATGGTGGCCATCTTGAAGCATGTGGGGACAGCAGACTGGGATAGGGTGTGATTGAATATGTCCGTAAACACACCAGCCAGCTGGTCTGCGCATGCTCTGAGGACGCGGCTAGGGATGGCGTCTGGGCCAGCAGCTTTGCGAGGGTTAACACGTTTAAATGTTTTACTCACGTCGACCATGGAGAAGGAGAGCCCAGAGTATTGTCCTCAAAGCGAGCAAAGAAGTTGTTTAGTTTGTTTGGAGTAAGACGTCTCCGACGGGGCTGTTTTTTTTGTTGTAATCCGTGATTGGCTGTAGCCACACGTCTCGTGTCTGAGCTGTTGAATTACGACTCCACTTTGTCTCTATACTGATGCTTAACTTGTTTGATTGCCTTATGGAGGGAATAACTACACTGTTTGTATTCGGCCATGTTTCCCAGTCGCCTTGCCATGATTAAATGCGGTGGTACGTGCTTTCAGTTTTGCGCGAAAGCTGCATCATTTCACGGTTTCTGTTTAGGGAAGGTTTTAATATTTGCAGTGGGTACAACATCTTCTATACACTTCCTTATAAACTCGCTCACCGAGTCAGCGTGTACGTCAATGTTATTGTCTGAGGCTACCCGGAACATCCCAGTCCACGTGATCGAAACAATCTTGAAGCGTGGAATCCGATTAGTCAGACCAGCGTTGGATAGACCTAACCATGGGCGCTTCCTGTTTTAGTTTATGCCTATAGGAGGGGAGCAACAAGATGGAGTCATGGTCAGATTTGCCAAAGGAGGGCGGGTTGTATGCATCGCGGAAGTTAGAGTAGCAGTGGTCGTGCATGTTACTCGCTCGTGTACTGCAATCGATATGCTGATAGAATTTAGGTATCCTTGTTCTCAAATTAGCTTTGTTAAAATCCCCAGCTACAATAAATGCAGCCTCAGGATATATGGTTTTCAAGTTCCTTGATGGCTGTCTTGGTATCCGCTTGCGGGGGATATACACGGCAGTGGCGATAACCGAGTAGAGTTCTCTTGGGAGTTAATACGGCCTGCATTTTATTGTGAGGAACTCTAGGTCAGGTGAACAAAAGGACTTGAGTTCTTGTATGTTGTTTCAATTACACCATGAGTCGTTAATTGTGAAACATACACCCCCGCCCTTCTTCTTTACAGGAGAGATGTTTGTTCCTGTCGGCACGATGCACTGAAAATCCTGTTGGCTGTACGGACTCCGACAGCATGTCCCCAGCTAGCTAGCCATGTCTCAGTGGAACAGAGCATGTTACAATCCCAGATATCTCTTTGGAAAGTATCTCTTGCCCTGATTTCATCTGCTTTGCTAATGTCTGGTCCCTAGTTAACGAGTAATGTACTCGGAAGCGTTGGGTGGTGTGTGCGCATCCGAAGCCTCACTAGAAGATCGCTCCGACACCCTCTCCTCCGACTGCGTTGTTTTGGATCGGCCTCTGGAATCAGTTCAAATGCCATGGGAGGTGCAGACAAAGGATCCGCTTTGGCAAAGTCGTATTCCTGGTTGTGCTGGCAAGTTGACGTCTCTCTGATATTCAATAGCTGTTCCCGACTGTATGTAATAACACTTAAGGTTTTCTGGGCTAACAATGTAATAAATAATACTTTAGAATAAATTAGGACTGGAAGCGACGCTGCCATCTCAATAGGTGCCATCTTCCTATTCAGCCTCTTCATTCTGCCTCTTCATTCTGCCTCTTCATTCTGCCTCTTCATTCAGCTTCTTCATTCAGCCTCTATCAGAGCAGCATATTAGAACCAGAAACAGGAGTTTGTCACGTGTCAATTATCAAACGTTGTTGTTTTTACCTCTGTTTCTTCTGAACATTCTAACTGCACTGGTGTGCCAGACAGAGTCAAGGTGTCATCTCACTACCTGATTTAGAGATCTCTGGAATTAAATGGTGTGAGAGAGACGCAGCTGCCAGTTGCACCCACATTCTGTCTTTCTCAGTCCTGCTGCTCAGAGCAAGGATGTGGGAGAGAGAAAGAAAGATTGTAAGACGGAAGGAGAGCGAGAGAACGAAAGACAGAAAATCATGAGTGAAAGAGAGAGGGGTTTGAGAGAGAGACCTGTGGTACTGAATCACCAGCTAGCTACTGTACTAGAAGACATGTGGTACTGAATCACCAGCCAGCTACTGTACTAGAAGGTGGTGCTGAATCACCAGCTAGCTACTGTACTAGAAGGTGGTGCTGAATCACCAGCTAGCTACTGTACTAGAAGGTGGTGCTGAATCACCAGCTAGCTACTGTACTAGAAGGTGGTGCTGAATCACCAGCTAGCTACTGTCCTAGAAGGTGGTGCTGAATCACCAGCTAGCTACTGTACTAGAAGGTGGTGCTGAATCACCAGCTAGCTACTGTACTAGAAGGTGGTGCTGAATCACCAGCTAGCTACTGTACTAGAAGGTGGTGCTGAATCACCAGCTAGCTACTGTACTAGAAGGTGGTGCTGAATCACCAGCTAGCTACTGTACTAGAAGGTGGTGCTGAATCACCAGCTAGCTACTGTACTAGAGGAAACCCCAGTATCCCTTGGAGGCTCCTTCAGTTCCATTAGCATCAGGGAAGTCCTGGATTATAACTACAGCCATTAGACTGGACCTCATTCACTATCACAGATGCTCCAAATCAGACCACTCCAATGAGGTGCAGGGTCATGCTACTAGCAGGGTGGCCCGGGGGAGGTTAGATTGAACCAATCAGTCATTCTCAGGTGTTCTTATTGACCACTGCTGACCTTATGGTGACCCCTCATGGATTTGGAATCACAATTCTTGACGATCCCTCTGCCATTTCCCCTCAGAGAAAGCTGTGTGTCTTCCTCACTGTATTACCCAGTCTGGCTGCTCCTCGCTGCACCAGGACTGACTGCTGTCCTGTTGCCAGTGTCTCTTCCAGTAAGGAGAGGGAAACGTTGTGCAAACACCCAGTTCCTCCTTCCCAATCAGTTTAAGGCTGTGGGTCTGTACAGCCTTAACAGGTGACCAGCCGATCACAGACAGACAGGTAAATCACTGATTCCCCCAGACAGTCTACGCAGCTCAGACAAGTTGTCCACTCCAGAACCAGCAGGGTCAGCCCCAACCTTCTTCCCCCTTTCCTGCCGTTCCCTGCCCATTCTCCCTCCACTTCCTGCGTTGATCACTACTCTCACCCTTCTGCCTCTGTCGGCATGGCGATGACCTTGTGTTCGATGAGCGCGAGGGAACCTTGTCCGGGCGTGTGTGTGTGTGTGTGTGCACGCTGTAAGCCAGCTCCCACTACTAATCTGAGCCATTGAATACCACTAGTGTCTGTCCTGTTGTTTACCACTGGTGTCTGTCCTGTTGTTTACCACTAGTGTCTGTCCTGTTGTTTACCTCTAGTGTCTGTCCTGTTGTTTACCACTAGTGTCTGTCCTGTTGTTTACCACTAGTGTCTGTCCTGTTGTTTACCACTAGTGTCTGTCCTGTTGTTTACCACTAGTGTCTGTCCTGTTGTTTACCACTAGTGTCTGTCCTGTTGTTTACCACTAGTGTCTGTCCTGTTGTTTACCATGGTCTAGAATACCACTAGTGTCTGTCCTGTTGTTTACCACTAGTGTCTGTCCTGTTGTTTACCATGGTCTAGAATACCACTAGTGTCTGTCCTGTTGTTTACCACTAGTGTCTGTCCTGTTGTTTACCACTAGTGTCTGTCCTGTTGTTTACCACTAGTGTCTGTCCTGTTGTTTACCACTAGTGTCTGTCCTGTTGTTTACCACTAGTGTCTGTCCTGTTGTTTACCATGGTCTAGAATACCACTAGTGTCTGTCCTGTTGTTTACCACTAGTGTCTGTCCTGTTGTTTACCACTAGTGTCTGTCCTGTTGTTTACCACTAGTGTCTGTCCTGTTGTTTACCACTAGTGTCTGTCCTGTTGTTTACCACGGTCTAGAATACCACTAGTGTCTGTCCTGTTGTTTACCACGGTCTAGAATACCACTAGTATCTAGTCCTGTTGTATTTGGTCAGGCCCTGGAAAGTTATTTAACTACTGGGTTTGTTAACAAAACAATGTGTGAAGAGGTGTCACCTTGCCAGAGGAGAGGACTAGTAATCCCTGTGTGTGTGTGTGTGTGTGTGTGTGGTTGTAGCTCTTCACATATAATTACTGGGTGAACAACTGTTACTGCATCAGCATGTGGGTGGTGTTGGTGGGGGTTAGTGGGTGTAGCCTCACTATAAAGTTATATTTACTAAGAAGCAGCAGGTCAAATGGACACAGGAATGTTTCTGTTGTATTATATGACATGGACAACACCCAGTTTATACAGCCTACAGTGGATGTCCATGTTCCTTCCAGGAAGTAGTATAGAACAATAAGGGCCACACACTGTTAACTTCTCTAGGGTAGGGGGGCAGCATTGGGGATTGTGGATGAAAAGCCCAAATTAAACTGCCTGCTTCTCAGCCATAAAAGCTAGAATATGCATATAATAGTATATTTGGATAGAAAAACACTCTGACGTTTCTCAAACTGTTTGAATGATGTCTGTGAGTATAGCAGAACTCATATGGCAGGCAATAACCTGAGAAACAATCCAACCAGGAAGTGGGAAATCTGAGGTTTGTAGTTTTTCAACTCTTGGCCTATCGAATATACAGTGTCTACAGGGGTCATATTACACTTCCCAAGGCTTCCACTAGATGTCAACAGTCTTTAGAACCTTGTTTGATGCTTCTACTGTGAAGTGGGGGAGAATGAGAGGGGATTGAGTCAGAGGTCTTCCAGAGAGCCACAAGCTCAGTCTCGCGCGTTCATGTGATAGTTAGCTCTGCTCCATTGCATTTCTACAGACAAAGGAATTCTCCGGTTGGAACATTATTGAAGATTTATGTTAAAAACATCCTAAAGATTGATTCTATACATCGTTTGACATGTTTCTACAGACTGTAACGGAACTTTTTGACTTTTCGTCTGCTCCTAGTGATCGCGCGTCGTGAGTTTGGATTGTGTACTGAACGCGCTAACAAAAAGGAGCTATTTGGACATAAATGATGGACATTATCGAACAAAACAAACATTTATTGTGGAACTGGGATTCCTGGGAGTGCATTCTGATGAAGATCATCAAAGGTAAGTGAATATTTATAATGCTATTTCTGACTTCTGTTGACGACACAACATGGCGGATATCTGTTTGGGTTGTTTTGGTCTCTGAGCGCTGTACTCAGATTATTGCATGGTGTGCTTTTTCCGTAAAGTTTTTTTGAAATCTGACACAGCGGTTGCATTAAGGAGAAGTGGATCTAAAATTCCATGCATAACAGTTGTATCTTTTATCAATGTTTATTATGAGTATTTCTGTAAATTGATGTGGCTCTCTGCAAAATCACCGAATGTTTTGGAACTACTGAACATAACGCGCCAATGTAAACTCCGATTTTTGGATATAAATATGAACTTTACCGACCGAACAAAACATACATGTATTGTGTAACATGAAGTCCTATGAGTGTCATCTGATGAAGATCATCAAGGGTTAGTGATCAATTTAATCTCTTTCTGCTTTTTGTGACTCCTCTCTTTGGCTGGAAAAATGGCTGTGTTTTTCTGTGACTTGGCTCTGACCTAACATAATAGTTTGGTGTGTTTTCCCTGTATAGCCTTTTTGAAATCGGACACTGTGGCTGGATTTACAACAAGTGTATCTTTAAAATGGTGTAAAATACAAGTATGTTTGAGGAATTTTAATTATGGGATTTCTGTTGTTTTGAATTTGGCGCCCTGCAGTTTCACTGGCTGTTGACGAGGTGGGACGCTACCATCCCACGTACCCTAGAGATGTTAAAGATCCCTTCCAGGAACCAGTATAGAACAATAAGGGCCACACACGGTTAAATATCTGTTCCAGGAACCAGTATAGAACAATAAGGGCCACACACTGTGAAAGATCCCTTCCAGGAACCAGTATAGGACAATAAGGGCCACACACTGTTATATATCTCTTCCAGGAACCAGTATAGGACAATAAGGGCCACACACTGTTAAAGATCCCTTCCAGGAACCAGTATAGAACAATAAGGGCCACACACGGTTAAATATCTGTTCCAGGAACCTGTATAGAACAATAAGGGCCACACACTGTGAAAGATCCCTTCCAGGAACCAGTATAGAACAATAAGGGCCACACACGGTTAAATATCTGTTCCAGGAACCAGTATAGGACAATAAGGGCCACACACTGTGAAAGATCCCTTCCAGGAACCAGTATAGGACAATAAGGGCCACACACTGTTAAAGATCTCTTCCAGGAACTAAGTATTTTATTGCTCTGAAATACATTTACTGTACAGGGTAATATGTTATTAGGGTAATATAAACGTTTTGATTTCAGCTATCGAAACTTGGCCTGCTGTCAACTGAACTGTGTGTGTTTCCAGTACATGCCTGTGTTAAGAAGTCTACACACACAACATTCACACCAAGTCACGGTTCCATTTCACATTTTTGATTTGTTTCATCTTATTTCGGCTGCTAAAATAAACCCACATTTGATTTTTCCTTGGTCATTATTATTACCTGGTCATTTATATTTACGTTCATCACGTTTTGTGTTTGTCCATTTTTTGTGTTTTTTTTTTTTTCTCATTTCTTAAGGATGTTAAGTTGAAAGACGAGGAGTGTGAAAGGCTTTCTAAAGTCAGGGACCAACTGGGCCAGGAACTGGAGGAGCTCACTGCTAGCCTGTTTGAGGTTGGTCCCACCGGCTAATTCACCCCCCCCCCAGAAACACTGAGACGGCTCTCCTTGTGATCAGTGTTTTGGCTTTGCGCCTCCCTTCTCTTACCTAGCTAGATTAACAGTTTCCATCCTCTCTCTAGGTCTCCTTTGTCTCTCCTCCCTTGTCTTACGTAGCTAGATTAACAGTTTCCATCCTCTCTCTAGGTCTCCTTTGTCTTTCCTCCCTTGTCTTACGTAGCTAGATTAACAGTTTCCATCCTCTCTCTAGGTCTCCTTTGTCTCTCCTCCCTTGTCTTACGTAGCTAGATTAACAGTTTCCATCCTCTCTCTCGGTCTCCTTTGTCTCTCCTCCCTTGTCTTACGTAGCTAGATTAACAGTTTCCATCCTCTCTCTCGGTCTCCTTTGTCTCTCCTCCCTTGTCTTACGTAGCTAGATTAACAGTTTCCATCCTCTCTCTCTCGGTCTCCTTTGTCTCTCCTCCCTTGTCTTACGTAGCTAGATTAACAGTTTCCATCCTCTCTCTAGGTCTCCTTTGTCTCTCCTCCCTTGTCTTACGTAGCTAGATTAACAGTTTCCATCCTCTCTCTAGGTCTCCTTTGTCTCTCCTCCCTTGTTTTACGTAGCTAGATTAACAGTTTCCATCCTCTCTCTAGGTCTCCTTTGTCTCTCCTCCCTTGTCTTACGTAGCTAGATTAACAGTTTCCATCCTCTCTCTAGGTCTCCTTTGTCTCTCCTCCCTTGTCTTACGTAGCTAGATTAACAGTTTCCATCCTCTCTCTTTCTAGGTCTCCTTTGTCTCTCCTCCCTTGTCTTACGTAGCTAGATTAACAGTTTCCATCCTCTCTCTAGGTCTCCTTTGTCTCTCCTCCCTTGTCTTACCTAGCTAGATTAACAGTTTCCATCCTCTCTCTAGGTCTCCTTTGTCTCTCCTCCCTTGTCTTACGTAGCTAGATTAACAGTTTCCATCCTCTCTCTCGGTCTCCTTTGTCTCTCCTCCCTTGTCTTACGTAGCTAGATTAACAGTTTCCATCCTCTCTCTAGGTCTCCTTTGTCTCTCCTCCCTTGTCTTACGTAGCTAGATTAACAGTTTCCATCCTCTCTCTCGGTCTCCTTTGTCTCTCCTCCCTTGTCTTACGTAGCTAGATTAACAGTTTCCATCCTCTCTCTAGGTCTCCTTTGTCTCTCCTCCCTTGTCTTACGTAGCTAGATTAACAGTTTCCATCCTCTCTCTAGGTCTCCTTTGTCTTTCCTCCCTTGTCTTACGTAGCTAGATTAACAGTTTCCATCCTCTCTCTAGGTCTCCTTTGTCTCTCCTCCCTTGTCTTACGTAGCTAGATTAACAGTTTCCATCCTCTCTCTAGGTCTCCTTTGTCTCTCCTCCCTTGTCTTACGTAGCTAGATTAACAGTTTCCATCCTCTCTCTAGGTCTCCTTTGTCTCTCCTCCCTTGTCTTACGTAGCTAGATTAACAGTTTCCATCCTCTCTCTAGGTCTCCTTTGTCTCTCCTCCCTTGTCTTACGTAGCTAGATTAACAGTTTCCATCCTCTCTCTAGGTCTCCTTTGTCTCTCCTCCCTTGTCTTACGTAGCTAGATTAACAGTGTCCATCCTCTCTCTCGGTCTCCTTTGTCTCTCCTCCCTTGTCTTACGTAGCTAGATTAACAGTTTCCATCCTCTCTCTCTCTGTCTCCTTTGTCTCTCCTCCCTTGTCTTACGTAGCTAGATTAACAGTTTCCATCCTCTCTCTAGGTCTCCTTTGTCTCTCCTCCCTTGTCTTACGTAGCTAGATTAACAGTTTCCATCCTCTCTCTAGGTCTCCTTTGTCTCTCCTCCCTTGTCTTACGTAGCTAGATTAACAGTTTCCATCCTCTCTCTCTCTGTCTCCTTTGTCTCTCCTCCCTTGTCTTACGTAGCTAGATTAACAGTTTCCATCCTCTCTCTAGGTCTCCTTTGTCTCTCCTCCCTTGTCTTACGTAGCTAGATTAACAGTTTCCATCCTCTCTCTAGGTCTCCTTTGTCTCTCCTCCCTTGTCTTACGTAGCTAGATTAACAGTTTCCATCCTCTCTCTAGGTCTCCTTTGTCTCTCCTCCCTTGTCTTACGTAGCTAGATTAACAGTTTCCATCCTCTCTCTAGGTCTCCTTTGTCTCTCCTCCCTTGTCTTACGTAGCTAAATTAACAGTTTCCATCCTCTCTCTAGGTCTCCTTTGTCTCTCCTCCCTTGTCTTACGTAGCTAGATTAACAGTTTCCATCCTCTCTCTCGGTCTCCTTTGTCTCTCCTCCCTTGTCTTACGTAGCTAAATTAACAGTTTCCATCCTCTCTCTAGGTCTCCTTTGTCTCTCCTCCCTTGTCTTACGTAGCTAAATTAACAGTTTCCATCCTCTCTCTCTTTCTCGGTCTCCTTTGTCTCTCTTTTCTCCTGTTTTCAAAGCTCTTGTTAGTTTGTAAAGACACTAACCTGCTTTTCTCTGGGTGTTTGGTGTCAGCTGTGACTCTGACTCAGGTTGTCTTGACTTGTGTTTGGTTGTTGGGTTCTCTGTTTTGTGTCAGAAGTCGGTAGGGGTTAGAGGTCAGGGCGATGAGTGACGCATTGTGGGTCTAACGTCTCGTGCCTTCTTACAGGAAGCTCACAAGATGGTGCGTGAGGCCAACATCAAACAGTCGACGGCTGAGAAGCAGCTGAAGGAAGCTCTGAACAAGGTGAGGACTGAACCATTCACAACCATGTTCAGTACTACTGTGTCTACATGACTGTTACCCTCATGGAAATGGAGTGGCTGACCCAGTCTGATGGTCTTCTAATGACAATTCTGCAGGTGTGTCTGGGATGATTTATGTGCTGCCTCTTCACTAAAGGTGTCAGTCACACCACTGCAGCCTCCCGGCTGGCTGGTAATGGGAGCCACAGGAACGTACTGACTGTAGTGCACCATGTCTGGCTGCTTTAATAGCAGGGTGTATCATTTCTGTGAGTGATAGCAGTAACAGTCCTGTAGATCATATCCTATCAGTCTGACAGTAACAGTCCTGTAGATCATATATCAGTCTGACAGTAACAGTCCTGTAGATTATATCCTATCAGTCTGACAGTAACAGTCCTGTAGATCATATCCTATCAGTCTGACAGTAACAGTCCTGTAGATCATATCCTATCAGTCTGACAGTAACAGTCCTGTAGATCATATATCAGTCTGACAGTAACAGTCCTGTAGATTATATCCTATCAGTCTGACGGTAACAGTCCTGTAGATTATATCCTATCAGTCTGACAGTAACAGTCCTGTAGATCATATCCTATCAGTCTGACAGTAACAGTCCTGTAGATCGTATATCCTATCAGTCTGACAGTAACAGTCCTGTAGATTATATATCAGTCTGACAGTAACAGTCCTGTAGATCATATCCTATCAGTCTGACAGTAACAGTCCTGTAGATTATATCCTATCAGTCTGACGGTAACAGTCCTGTAGATCATATCCTATCAGTCTGACAGTAACAGTCCTGTAGATTATATCCTATCAGTCTGACAGTAACAGTCCTGTAGATCGTATATCAGTCTGACAGTAACAGTCCTGTAGATCGTATATCAGTCTGATGGTAACAGTCCTGTAGATCATATCCTATCAGTCTGACAGTAACAGTCCTGTAGATCATATATCAGTCTGATGGTAACAGTCCTGTAGATCATATCCTATCAGTCTGACAGTAACAGTCCTGTAGATCATATCCTATCAGTCTGACAGTAACAGTCCTGTAGATCATATATCAGTCTGACAGTAACAGTCCTGTAGATCATATCCTATCAGTCTGACAGTAACAGTCCTGTAGATCATATCCTATCAGTCTGACAGTAACAGTCCTGTAGATTATATCCTATCAGTCTGACAGTAACAGTCCTGTAGATCATATCCTATCAGTCTGACAGTAACAGTCCTGTAGATCATATCCTATCAGTCTGACAGTAACAGTCCTGTAGATCGTATATCAGTCTGACAGTAACAGTCCTGTAGATCGTATATCAGTCTGACAGTAACAGTCCTGTAGATCATATCCTATCAGTCTGACAGTAACAGTCCTGTAGATCATATATCAGTCTGACAGTAACAGTCCTGTAGATTATATCCTATCAGTCTGACAGTAACAGTCCTGTAGATCATATCCTATCAGTCTGACAGTAACAGTCCTGTAGATCATATATCAGTCTGACAGTAACAGTCCTGTAGATCATATCCTATCAGTCTGACAGTAACAGTCCTGTTCACACCTCTCTGTCAGAACGAGACGAGACAGAAGATAGACCTGTTCCTCACCTCTCTCTGTCAGAACGGTGTGAGACAGAAGATAGACCTGTTCCTCACCTCTCTCTGTCAGAACGAGACGAGACAGAAGATAGACCTGTTCCTCACCTCTCTCTGTCAGAACGGTGTGAGACGAGACAGAAGATAGACCTGTTCCTCACCTCTCTCTGTTAGAACGGTGTGAGACGAGACAGAAGATAGACCTGTTCCTCACCTCTCTCTGTTAGAACGGTGTGAGACGAGACAGAAGATAGACCTGTTCCTCACCTCTCTCTGTTAGAACGGTGTGAGACGAGACAGAAGATAGACCTGTTCCTCACCTCTCTCTGTCAGAACGGTGTGAGACGAGACAGAAGATAGACCTGTTCCTCACCTCTCTCTGTTAGAACGGTGTGAGACGAGACAGAAGATAGACCTGTTCCTCACCTCTCTCTGTCAGAATGGTGTGAGACGAGACAGAAGATAGACCTGTTCCTCACCTCTCTCTGTTAGAACGGTGTGAGACGAGACAGAAGATAGACCTGTTCCTCACCTCTCTCTGTCAGAATGGTGTGAGACGAGACAGAAGATAGACCTGTTCCTCACCTCTCTCTGTCAGAACGGTGTGAGACGAGACAGAAGATAGACCTGTTCCTCACCTCTCTCTGTCAGAACGGTGTGAGACGAGACAGAAGATAGACCTGTTCCTCACCTCTCTCTGTTAGAACGTTGTGAGACGAGACAGAAGATAGACCTGTTCCTCACCTCTCTCTGTCAGAACGAGACGAGACAGAAGATAGACCTGTTCCTCACCTCTCTCTGTTAGAACGGTGTGAGACGAGACAGAAGATAGACCTGTTCCTCACCTCTCTCTGTTAGAATGGTGTGAGACAGAAGATAGACCTGTTCCTCACCTCTCTCTGTTAGAACGGTGTGAGACGAGACAGAAGATAGACCTGTTCCTCACCTCTCTCTGTTAGAACGGTGTGAGACGAGACAGAAGATAGACCTGTTCCTCACCTCTCTCTGTCAGAATGGTGTGAGACAGAAGATAGACCTGTTCCTCACCTCTCTCTGTCAGAATGGTGTGAGACAGAAGATAGACCTGTTCCTCACCTCTCTCTGTCAGAACGTTGTGAGACGATGTAAACCTGTTCCTCACCTCTCTCTGTCAGAACGGTGTGAGACGAGACAGAAGATAGACCTGTTCCTCACCTCTCTCTGTCAGAACGGTGTGAGACGAGACAGAAGATAGACCTGTTCCTCACCTCTCTCTGTCAGAACGAGACGAGACAGAAGATAGACCTGTTCCTCACCTCTCTCTCTCAGAACGGTGTGAGACGAGACAGAAGATAGACCTGTTCCTCACCTCTCTCTGTCAGAACGTTGTGAGACGATGTAAACCTGTTCCTCACCTCTCTCTGTTAGAACGGTGTGAGACGAGACAGAAGATAGACCTGTTCCTCACCTCTCTCTGTCAGAACGGTGTGAGACGAGACAGAAGATAGACCTGTTCCTCACCTCTCTCTGTCAGAACGGTGTGAGACGAGACAGAAGATAGACCTGTTCCTCACCTCTCTCTGTCAGAACGGTGTGAGACGAGACAGAAGATAGACCTGTTCCTCACCTCTCTCTGTTAGAACGGTGTGAGACGAGACAGAAGATAGACCTGTTCCTCACCTCTCTCTGTTAGAACGGTGTGAGACGAGACAGAAGATAGACCTGTATCTACATGGGTTCTATTTGTGTGATGTTCCACTCCCCCCCCTCCCTCCCCCCAGATCGATGTGCTCCAGGCGGAGGTGTCTGCCCTGAAGACCTTGGTCCTGTCCACGTCCCCCACCTCCCCCTGTCACGACCTTCCTGGGGGCTCCAAGACTCCCTTCAAGAAGGGTCACGGCCGCAACAAGAGTACCAGCAGCGCCATGCTGGGCAGCGGACAGGAACTGAGCGGCACACAGCCCATCGTACGAGACTGCAGAGAGGTAACACACACACACACATACACACACACACACACACACACACACACACACGGCAGGTCTCTGTTGAGACCTGGTTTATCATCAACTCCTTATTGATTCATCTTGCCTGAGCAGTGAGTCATTTATTATCAACTCCTTATTGATTAATCTTGCCTGAGCAGTGAGTCATTTATTATCAACTCCTTATTGATTCATCTTGCCTGAGCAGTGAATCATTTATTATCGACTCCTTATTGATTCATGTTGCCTGAGCAGTGCCATCTCCCTCTGTACGTCAGTGTGGAGTAGAACTGACACCTTGTCTCCTGAGTTATTGTTCCCTGAGGAGTAGATATGAGTTAAAGATGACAGAAACAAGCCTCTGCAGACAGAACTACTGTATGTTTAGTTGGTGGGTATACAATATCCAGGTCGACCATAAGGAACCATGTATTGTGTGTGTGTTAAACTGCCTATTTGGAAATGGCATACGTCTATAGATCCCAAAGGTTGCTGGTTCGAATCCCCGAGCGGACAAGGTCAAAATCTGTCCTCCTGCCCCTGAACAAGGCAGTTAACCCACTGTTCCCCTGAACAAGGCAGTTAACCCACTGTTCCCCTGAACGAGGCAGTTAACCCACTGTTCCCCTGAACGAGGCAGTTCACCCACTGTTCCCCTGAACGAGGCAGTTCACCCACTGTTCCCCTGAACGAGGCAGTTAACCCACTGTTCCCCTGAACGAGGCAGTTAACCCACTGTTCCCCTGAACGAGGCAGTTAACCCACTGTTCCCCTGAACAAGGCAGTTAACCCACTGTTCCCCTGAACAAGGCAGTTAACCCACTGTTCCCCTGAACAAGGCAGTTAACCCACTGTTCCCCTGAACAAGGCAGTTAACCCACTGTTCCCCTGAACAAGGCAGTTAACTCACTGTTCCCCTGAACAAGGCAGTTAA